>NC_137104.1:35634951-35879173 GCF_949357685.1 Gobio gobio | reverse complement strand
AGTAAATATTTAAGTTGTAAAATGACTGCACCGCAAGTCTAGGATATGACACGTTCGACAGATTTCTAATAATTAGGGAGGATTCAATTTTTGCGCTAGCTGCGACATATAGCAAACCTGATCGTGTCGTTCTAAAATGAGAAAAGCCCTTCCACAAAGTCAAGTAGCCTACATGATTTTTTCCAATTTATTTTTACGTGATCGATCCAGGGTGGCGCTTCCTCCGATTTAATTCAAGGGAATTTGGATCATTTATGTAGGCCTACTTGGCGTTTAACTTAAGTGAGAAATATTCCTATATTTTCATCTTTGGTTTTACCAAACGTCACATGAATACACACAATAATATAAATATGCTGCCTGATAGCCTACATTTAAAAAATATGTAACAGTATTAACAACGATGTAACAGTAATAACCACCTGACCAAGTGCCGAGGTGTCCATGAGCAAGACACCTAACCCCAGCTGCTCCCGACGAGCTGGATGGCGCCTTGCATGGCTGACACCGCCGTCGGTGTGTGAATGAGTGTGTGAATGGGTGAATGTGAGGCAAAATGTAAAGCGCTTTGGATGGCCGTAGGTCTGTTAAAAGCGCTATATAAATGCAGTCCATTTACCATTTTTAAAAAAATATAAAACCTAAGAATTTCACCTACTGTTGCACTTGTGCATATGTAGAGTGACAAATAAAGTGATTTGATTTGATTTTGATTTTGACTTATTAAAATAATTAAAGCAGACCACTACACCAGGGTACTCGCATATTATAGTCAGTTAAAAAAAAAGCAACTATAAAAATGATATTGTTTATTTTTTAAAACACTAATTGGGTTACTCTTCTCCACGTATTGATCTTTAGCCCATTTAATCTTTCCAAAACAATGCTTTATGGCACAAACGGGGTTTCCTTTTCTGGTCAATTTACTTTTATCCCAGATCTTACCAAATATTTAATTAGCTCCTTTTTTTTAACTCGTAGAGACACAACCAGAATAAAAGTAAGCCTTTTTTAACTCGTAGAGACACAACCAGAATAAGCCATACAACAAGCATCACGGTTTGTTCTTCTGACATATTATTATATATATTTTTTTTATGAATTCATAGAACGAGTTTCTTTAAATGGCACCTAAAAGTGTAAGAAGTAACAACAGCTGACTTCTCAATGTGGGCCTAAATGCCAGTAGTATGGCTTGCACAACTGAAATACTACTGTAGAATGGCACGCACATGATGCGCTTCTATTGGTCGAACAGGAGACCAATGAGAGCGCAGCTCCTTTCTGCTTTACTACTCTCGTTGTCTGCTGCGTCGACTGTTCATTCATTGGTTTTCATCCACTGCTCTTCTGTACAAATCCAGGCGCGAAAAGTCTACTATGTGGTAGAATTACTTCATCCAGTATCAAAACTAGAAACCGGAACACATTATGCACCATACATTTTCTTTTCGTTTCAGTTTTAAAAGATAAAGGCATGCAAAGAAAAGAAAATGTGGAGGAGGACTTCGTTTTTTTCATGAGGTATTTCGAGGCAGTTCGCATGAATGTGTTGTATAGATCATTTTATGATTCTGAAAACTTGGTTGTTGGGATATATGTTCAGAGATGTGTCGGAAATTCTTATTTTATGTAATACTTCTTGATACCCAGTCCTTTTGTGTGGTACATATGTGGGGGATTCGCCTCCCCTCATTCGTTGGTCAGATCGGAGATCCTTTTCATACCATTGCCCCCCTTTTACAACGTCCATTTCCTATAGTAAACTTTTATATAAAAGACTGGGACAATACATACTTTATTAAATCACTAAACCTTTACATTCGTGCAGTATGTTTGTGAGGTTGCTTTAAAATGCTTGTTATTGTTATTGAACAGGAGGAATGCGACCCGTTGCTCCACCCGTCAGGGGAGACGTTTTCTATAGGAAAACATTGTTTATAAAGTACGCGGATTGAGGGTGGTATATCTTGTTTTGACGATGGAAATACGGGCTTTCCTTAAAAGCACCGGGATAGTTTGCCGTTTTAAGTCGAATTAGTGACCCAGACGATAACATAGGCTACGTTTTAACCATAGCCTATAATCTTATAGGCTATACAAACAAAAGGCTAACAAGAGCAAGAACTGATGTTTCCTTCGCTTTCGTTGAAGAACAGTGGATTAAATACTATGCAAGTTGAGATGTATTTGATGTACTGTCTGAGATTTATGTAGCTTACCGTTTGCGTGTTTTCAAATTATGTTCCCTGTTGAGTGAACGTATGGAACATTCTGTGCAGTTATCGCCATGTTTATGCGAATAAACTGCTTCCAGAAACTTTCATGGACGTTTCGTGTGTAGCAAGCAGCTTTGTTTTGTGTTCTCAAATATGTAATTTGATAAAAACCGACTTCTTCTTCATTTATGTTGGTTTTGTTTTATATATATTTTTGACAATTTAGTCGATGTTTATGTTTTTGGCTGAGTGAACCACCGTAGGCTATTTATACAGAAAATGGCGGTACTGAATCACATCTTCCAATAGTTTTTTTCGAACCTGCTTCCTGTGTTCATGTTTAATTCGTATATTTACTTCAAAAAGCGTCACAATTACACGCAACAAACTTTTTTAGGTTACTAATGTCATCTTAAACAATGTGTTGGGTATTTAGTCAGTAATTGTTGAGACTGTAGGTTACGTATACGTTCATTGAGTTATTCATTCAATTTATTCTGTTTCGCTATTTGAAAGAAAGACTTTGAAAGCTCAAATACAATTTTAAATGTTTTGTTGCAGAACATTTGTATTTGTATTATTATTATTATTATTGTTTACACAATGTAAAGTTGGAAGTTTTACTTATTACTCATTTCCCTTAATATTATTTGAGATATTGATAAGGAATAATGATTATTGTGATCCATAAAGAAAGAAAAGAAATAAAACAACAAAAATAATAATGAATCTAAAACCGTGGCCTGTATAAAGCTATCCTTGTATATTCTCTTAATATTTGATTGCTAAAAAAACATGTTTATTTTTTATATTGATTTGAGAACAAAAAATGAGATTTACTAATGGCCTATTGGTCTCAAATTCATTTTAAGAAAAAAAGTTACATAACCTATGTGACGAGGAGGGCCTGACCTTTGACTGTGGGGCCTCAAAAATCAAAGCTCTGCAAGCTTTATCTGGGGCTCCTTGAATGCTAACACACAGAGGATTGGAAATAATAAGAGGTTTAATATAAATGTTTCATACATGCTTGGCTAGAGGGGCTGTTTAAGTGCAGTGTGTAATATCTGAAGATCATAACAGACCTGAAAAACAAGTCTAATCCTTTGTTCATTGTCTCAAGCAGAACAAAGCTAGCTAGACATTAGTTGTCTCACTCTTAAGTAAATAAAAAGTGTACAATAACTTACAAAAGCGTTAAATGCTACGAATGTCCAACGTTCCTGGAAATGTTTTTTCGTAAAGCACAAGAATAAGAATAAATTGTACTTATGCAAGCTATTATATTTTGAGTGTTTCGTATAATGTACTCATTTTCAGGAACATTTCTGGTGTAGGAATTATTTAGTTGCACTAACTGGATGAATGCTAACAAATTGATAATGTGCACTGAAGAATATCTACAAAACAAATTCAAGGACATTCTTCAGAGTAAAGAATGTTATTTAATGCATCCAATAGTCACCTGAATTATTATTTCAATTGCTGGAATGGTCTGGAAACGAAGGAATAAAAATATGTAATAAAATAAAATATTGTAAGGTATTTTACAGTTGTGTGGCTTAAACATTTAGCTTATTCTGTGTGAAAGTTGACGTATAAGAGAGGATGGCATATTTTTGTGTGATGTCTTTTTTTAATGACACTTGAGTTTGTTAAAGTTCTTTGAGCAAATATGCAGTCAGTGGTTTTATTGCATATTTAAGATCTTAAAGATTGATTATCAAGAATTTTAAAAAGCAGACAATTGCAGAGAAATACACAATGACTTTTAAACATGATCCTTTTTCTTCTCAAGCTAATTTAAAATGTATTAACTCAATGCACCACATCACAGTAAAAGAATAAAGTCTCATATGATCATATTATGAATTTTTATTATGTTTACTAAGAAAAACCTGTGATGTTTTGATCAAGGATCTTTTTAGAGTTAATTGACTTTTATAGGAGAGGCAGTCCAGTCTGTTTTGCCCACCAGTCTGTTTTGTAGTCTCTGTAGACTGATGTGCTAATTTTTTTATATATATTAAAAAGTACTTTTAATGAAATTTTAGGAGTGTTGGCCTCATGTCACTTCCTGGTCACACCAGGGAGTGGAATCTAAACAATGGTCTTGTCTCAGAACTTCCTTTACTCTTCCACTCCACTGATCTGAAATGCCTGGGTAGGTGAAAACAATATGGCCGACAGTCTAACGTAGCCAACTCCTCCATGCTCCTCTAATGGAGAACCTTGCAGGATTGTTCTCATACTTTAATATAGGTAGCTGAAACCCATTCACAAAGGCATCTTTTAAGGTGATCTGCGGACCCTCTTGACACAAAATGTATATACTATAATGGCATTTTGAACAAATTGAATGCATGTTAATTAATGTCTGTTATATAATAATGTTTGTGTCAATTAAAGTTTCTAAAAAGGGTTACTGAAATTTATATTTTTCCTATTTGACCAACAATAAATGTGTACTATAAACAGTGAGGTCAGCATGTATTCAGCCCATGCTTAAGCAAAGCAGCTGTGTAATGGAATGTTACATATTACAGAGATTGAGTGCATTAAAAACAGAACATGGGTATATACTCTATTGTATTTATTACACGTTTTACACAAAATGCAGAAGCATTTACTTGAAGTGTTTTGGAATTAAATTGTTACTATCACCTTTGTATTGTAAAAATTGTTGTTGTATGATTTGTATGAAACCTCTCCAGGTAATAATAAAGAACATGATTTAAAAGAGTTTTGTTTACATCTCATTGCATTATAACAACACAATCTGATAATCATGCAAATTATAAATGTTTTTCACCTATCATTAATATCATGACCTAATTATGGCATTAATACAATCCAAGCATTTGGATATTTTAATTTTTTAAGTTTAAAATAATTAAAAAACATTTGTAATAGGAAAAACCACACTTTTTAAAAAAAGCTACTCAACATTATTATTAAACTAATTTCTTAACAATAATTTAGATGTTTCTTCACACATTTTTTGATGTAAAATTCAGTACTCAAAATTAAGGCAAGCTGACATTACAGTTTTTCTCCATTGGTTTGGCTCATTTCTTGAAACAGAAATTACATTCTCAAAATTGTAAGATCATTTGGCAAAACTGTCTTACAGTTCAGCACAACACTATAGCTCACTTGCAAAAGCTAATATCTCTCCCAAAACTGTTCACTCATGCTTCAGAACTAAATTCCTTTCCCATATAAATAGTCAGTGCCACCAAAATGGCAAAGATCCTTCTCATTGGTTTGGCTCATTTCTTGAAACAGACCGGACGTTCTCAACACTCTTGGTGCTTTTGCCAAAATAACGTGGATGGTTCACCTGCAAAAGCTCATACCTCTCCCAAAACAGTTCACTCATGTGTCAAAACAAAATGTCCTTCTCATTTAAACAGTCAGTGCCCCCAAAATGCTTCGTCCCTTTGGCATTGTGTAAGCACTGCGAGTCAAAATGTTTAGATGTTTTGTCACTATGGCAGAGGACCATTGAAATATCCCTCATGTCCACCTTTCAGTCTTAGCCCAGTCCTTCATTTTTGTCTAGCTAACATAATACAATTGTGTATAAAACTGAAAAAAAAGAAAAAAAAGAAACAGGATTTTAGGGGAAGAGTAGCCTCCAAGGTTTGACATCACACATTGCACTCATACTGCCAAGGAAATTGTAACCATTATCATTCATACACATAAAGTAACTTCCATACATCAGCGTAAAAAGAAAATGTATACAGCATAATATACTGTAATATAACACACAAACAAAAAAACTATGAAAATTACCGTCCTCACCCTCCTGGCCATCCACACGCTGCTGTTCTCAATCTTACTGTAAACACTTGTAATATTGTAAAATTTCTACTTTTCTAATTATATAATCTGGGTTTGATATTTTTCAGAGATATTGTTAGAGTAAAGTAAATATATGGACCAAACAGTACACACAAGACCAGTACTGCATATTGATGAAAATATTTAGTTCTCTCCACATTTGTAAAATCATTCGATTCATTCATGCATTTTCAAAGGTTTGTTTTTTTATATCTGCTGAGGTTGGGCTGAAGTCTCTGTCCAGCCTCTCTCAAAGACAACCCATGGGTACTCAGTAGAATCGCATCTGATAAATTTGGTCCGTCTCTTCTTTGGCCACATCCTACTCCAGGTCTACCTCTTCCTACCCCTCTCTTCCCCTTCCCCTCTATACCCCTCTCTACCCCCTTCCCACCCCTCTCTTCTCCTCTCTACCCCTCTTCCCCCACGGGCTCCCCCTCTCATCCTCACTCTTCCTCTTCCTCGAGCAGGCAGTTGCCCATGTTCATTTACTTGGCCAGGTGCCTCCATGTTCAGAAATTGTACTGGTCCTGCATGGTCAAGCTCTTTACATATATGTTTGGCAGCATTCACAGTCATGGACAGCACCTGTCAGGTAACTAAACATACTGTTTGATTGGTCAACTGAGATATGTGAAAGTCCTCCTTCATTAGTCAAGTTCTAGTTTCACCTGACTGTCAATTGCTGTAATAAATTTATCAAATGTTCCAAGGGATTCATATATGGTATTCATGGTATGATGTTCTTGACTAATTTTGACAATTGAACAGACTATTGTGCATGTGATGACTTATACAATGAAATTATGCTGATACGTTTTGGAGCGAACGACCATTAGACTGAGAATCAAACAATCAGTTTAGATCAACAAGATCTATTCACTTGGAAATTGTGCTAAATGTAGGCTACCTGTACTTAATAATTTGCAAAGATGTACTGAGACATTGAGACATGTACTTAGACATTTGCAATTTGATGAAATGAATGAGAAATGCTATTCTGTTGTGAACAATTGCCAAGTGGTTTGGAGATTTGTCCATGTTGTTTTGAGAATGTAATTTCTGTTTCAAGAAATGAGCCAAATCAATGGAGAAAAACTGTAAATCCTGTGTAGTACATTACTGAAATAATCTATGCTTGTATTCACAGCTTTTAAGCACATTCACAAGACTAAGTAGCACATCAAAGCATGGCTTGTCAGAATAGAAAGAAGCACATTTTATTTTGAGCTCTTTATTTCTTAAGAAACAAAGCAACACAAATTACTCCTGAAAATAAAGTTGTTGTTTTTTTGTCACAGATAACCAGAAGCAATCTCAGCCTGCTTTCTCAAGTACATGATGCTCTATCACACAAGCGTACAGCAACTCACACTCTCTCTTAATACAGCATACATACCCGCTAAAAGATGCCCAGTATATAAGAAAACTCATATCACACCATACAAGCACACTACACAAAAAGTCTCAAACATAAAACCCTATGATGACAGTATTTATGATCTCCACAAACCTTAAACTTACATACTAAGAAGTCTACAAATTAAGACATTTATTTAACAAATCTCTCCAGTACAGTGAGTTTACTTGTACTTCATGTTTTTATATAAATGTATAGCTTGATGCAAACAGGCAAAAAGAAAGAAGTCATCAGGATCTTCTTAGTATCGTCCTGCAAAACATAAAAGTTATATTAGCATGATTAAAATATCCATCACACGGTACATGATTCTGCTAGCTAACCGGTGAATGATGGGATTTCATGAGTAATACATTCTAGAAACTGTGGCTTATAAAGCAGGCATGTACTTGAGCATATGTGGAAAATTTAGATTGATCAAGGGGTTTAAATCCACTCACGTGGGCTGTATGAGCGAGATCTTGAGCGAGACCTGTACCGGCTGTAATAAGGTGACGGAGAGCGCCTCCTGCTGGAAAAGAGAAGAATGTATTAGAATCCAAAAGGACTTCACATTTAGCATAATGGAAATGTTTGACACGCTGCAGTACACAGTGGTGGCCATAAGTGATGTCCGGCCTAAAAAAGTTGACAACTTCACCCTTTATTCAAATTTGATTAAAAATGTGTTTTATTTGTGAGAATGCAATGAAACATGCCGTGCAATGAAACGGCTGTCATACAAAGAAAACAAGAGTGACCAACGAAATACTAATAACTGATTATACTGTAGTCAATGTATGCTTTTTGTTTTTCTATGCAATTTTTGGCCAAACATTGCATGTATATGTTATATTATATTCCCCCCTCATATTTTGATGGCTTAATTGACCTTGGTAATTAAAAACATATCCAGACATCACTTTTGCCAACTATTGTAATGATACCTGTATCTGTAGTCATACTCGTCATAGCGATCATATCTGTCATAGCCACGATCATAATATGAGTCTCGCCTCCGGCCACCGCTGCTGCTGCTGCTTCCGCCGCCGCCGCCACCTCCGCCGCCGCCGCCACCACCACCACCACCACCACCTCCTCCATTACTAAAAGAGTCATATTTGAAGTGTTATTAAAAACCATCCCACTAGGCCACTTTTTGTTTTTCTTGCCTGTAAAATACTCACTGTGTGGGCCGACCCATGTAGATCCCTGGTGTGGGTGTGTGTGGACGTTTAGTGATAGAATAATCCACCCTGATGCGTCTTCCATCCAGCTCCATGCCATTAGCCCGCTCCATTGCCTATAGTGAGGGACAAATGGTCTTTTTAGACAAGATTCACTCACAGAGCCCTGAAAAAAATATAATTGAAAATGTCTTTTGATAGATTAAAGGTTTAAAAAGGTAGTTAAAATGGGAATTCATCATTTAATTTACATTTTGTGGAACGTAAAAATATATTGTGAGAAATGTCTCTTTGACCATACAATGGAAGTAACTGGGAACCAAAACGGTTTGGTTCCCAACATTCTTTAAAATATCTTTATTTTGCAAAATAAAAAGTCATACATGTTTGGAATGACGAGAGAGAGAGAGAGTAAATGACAACAGAAAGAGCATCAGACAATGGAAAAGGTAATCTAAAATGTAAAGATTGGGGAAATTAGCATGCAATTTGCGCAATTAAGTATACAATACGGGATTATCACCCAATATATAATTATATTGATAAATAAAAAGGATATGGTATAAATGTATATAAACGTGCATCCCTGCTTCCCAGTCATTTATTAGATAATTACATAAGAAAAAAGAAAAATAATAATATATTATGGAAGTTTTACAGACCGATTCACTAATTGATCATTCAGACAGCAGACTGTTTAACGGATTTATTCAAGAAGAAAAAAATCCAATTCAAAAGAATAATTTGCTCACCTTACTATTGCATACAAAGAATATATAGCAGAATATTTTGAAACAAGTCTGATTGTAATACTGAAATTACCATGACTATTCCAGGCCTGGAAAACAGAAATGGCCTGATATTTCCAGATTTTATATAGGAAACTCTTTACAAGTCAAAGTGTTCACTAAGGGCCAGTTGTTCAAAAAATTTAATCTGGACCAGAATGATCTGGATTTGGAAATCCCATGTTTTGCTATCCAGGATCAGGTAATCCATTTTACTTTTGTGCTGGTTTTTCAAAGCAAAATTGGATTGGATCACCCTGATCCAGATACACACTTTTTCAGATGACTAAATCTGGATTAATAGTGCTCTATGGAGCCACAAAAAGGGACATGGAGATGGAAAAAAATGTGAGATGGGGGAAAAAAAAAATACACCAAAAGTTGTGTAGCGAGAAACTTTGCGTTCGCTCGCAAAAAAACTTTTGACTGGTTCATCTCTTATGATTGTGCCATTGTAGATCACAAACAGTGATAAAAACACTTTAAATTAAATATAATAAATTTTGTTTGATATTTACAGCTGTTTGGGGATTATTTTATGGCACCAACATTTTTTTTAACTGTACTGTAGGTTGACGAAAAGGCTTAATAGGTAGCCTAATGTCTACTTCTAATGTATTACTTTAACAGTTCAACTGATCAAGAGTAAAATAAAAAATATGTCTGTGTGTATATTACATGAAATGTTGCATTTTTTGACCAGTTTCAAAATTATATAAAAAAATTCCCAATCCCAATCTTACTAAAAAGTTTTCAACAACACAAACTGATGATTTGATCCAGATCAAGATTGTATCCAATCTAATTTCAGAATCCTTTTTTTCTTTTGAACCGATTTTCAAGATTTGGTCCAATCCGATAGCCGAAATCCAATTAGATTACTTTTGAACAACTGGCCCTTGGTTACAACAGGTAATCCGAAGTTGTCCTTAGGCTGCCATTAAGTCAATCACTAAACCTCTTAGCCCACGAACAAGCATTTGCAGGTCATTTCCAGTTGGGGACGTACCTCTTTGGCATCGTCGATGCGCTCAAAGTAAACGAAGGCAAAACCGCGAGAGCGTCCCGTTCGCTGGTCGTAGACAACATTGACACCGGCTAAAGGGCCGTAACGTGAGAAGACCTCTCTCAGGTCTCGCTCTGTTGTATACAGACTGAGACCAAACACACCCAGACATGTGTTTGGGTCTGGATTGGCCTGTAAGAGGGACAGAGGTGTGAGCACTAGAACACAGATGATTTAGAATACCAATACTGTTGAACTGCACGGAAACAATGCAACATTGTGTCAATGACCTTTCATTTAAATTTGTATAACAAATATTACAGTTCATATAAATATATAAATATTAAACTTACATTATCGCATCTTTGATGAGACATTAACTTTAACAAAAGAAAAAAAATACATGCTGCAATTAATTTCTTTGTCTTTTAGTGTGAATGTTCAAATTTGAGACCACAGAAAATATTTCACATGCAATGACATTAAATAATTACTGGACGTGATGGAAAGCAGCTCAACATTCTTTTTGCATGTAATAACCAGTCTAGGTTTCCCAGTGTTTATTGTTACACCCCTCCAAGAGTGATGGATGTACCATTTTTCAGGGAATACTTCACTGCTTTCCCTGGTGGGACGGCAAGTCAACATGACAGCTTAATTCCCTGAAATTTCTCCTCCAGGTAACTGTGTGACAGTATTTAATAACCCCTGTTACAGTGATTTTTGATGCAAGAACTAACATTACAGCTTTCCATCCAACAAAACATTTCTTAAGGCAATACAGTATGAATATGGTCATTGCATGAGCCGTCTGAAGAGCCTTCACAGTCACTGCAGGAGGACAAAGTGATTCTTAAAAAGCAAAAGTCACCACATGGACCTCTTAACCCCTTTAAAAGGCAACAGTGGTCATTGTTAAAAGGTTAAGAAAGGTCCACATACCCTGGCGTCACCATGACTGTGCGAGTCTTTTTTGGAGTCATGGCTGTGTGAGCTCTGTTGATGTAATAAGAAGGAATGAAAGGAGTTATTAAAGACAGTCATGCTCGTCCCCGTGTGTCTGTGATGGGGGTTTGCATGCATTTTGTACAAAACAGAAACACGTTTACACATCACTTTTTAAAAATACATAACAGGGTCTTGAACTAAATCAAATTGTGTTGCGTTTTAAGTGTAGCTTGTTAAATCTTTTAACAAAAACAGGACCACATAACCAAAAATGAACATTCTGTCCTTATTCACTCACCCTCATGTTGTCACGAACCTGTAAGCCAGTGGTTCTCAAACTTTTTGATTCGAAATTCCTCCAATTTAATACAGGCTAAGATATTTCCAGTAATTTTCAGCTGCAATTATGACAAAGTTGCTTTTTCCCCCCAAAACCTTTTAGTTTTTTTTAATAGGTAACTGGGAGTATTAAAGGGTTAGTTCACCCAAAAATTAAAATTCTGTCAGTAATTACTCACCCTCATGTTGTTCCAACCATGTAAGACCTTCGTTCATCTTCGGAACATAATTTAGTATATTTTTGATGAAATCTGAGAGCTGTCTCACTCCTCCATAGGCTTTCAGAGGGACTGAAACTTGATGGCCCAGAATAGTAAGTAAAAATGTCATTTAAGGAGTCCAAATGACTACAGTGGCTCTGTATTAAGTCTATCATGCGACGAAAATACTTTGAGCGGAAAAACAACAAAAATAACGACTTTATCACACTATTATTGTTGTTCAATTTGAGCCTCTGATGAGAGTTCGCGGGAGTGCCACGACGCATGCGCGAGAACTGAGATTAACCCTACTCCGAAAGAGTGAGCAGCCAGTCAAGTAGTAGTAGAAGAACGCCGTAATCTCAGTTCTCGCGCATGCGTCGTGGCACTGCTGCGAACTCTCGTCAGAGGCTCAAATTGAACAACAATAATAGTGTGATAAAGTCGTTATTTTTGTTGTTTTTCCGCTCAAAAAGTATTTTCGTCGCATGATAGACTTAATACAGAGCCACTGTAGTCATTTGGACTCCTTAAATGACGTTTTTACTTACTATTCTGGGCCATCAAGTTTCAGTCCCTCTGAAAGCCTATGGAGGAGTGAGACAGCTCTCAGATTTCATCAAAAATATACTAAATTATGTTCCGAAGATGAACGAAGGTCTTACATGGTTGGAACAACATGAGGGTGAGTAATTACTGACAGAATTTTCCTTTTTGGGTGAACTAACCCTTAACATTAAATCAATTAACCATAATTTTGTGACTTCAAAAAGGACAATATACATTGAGAGGGGGGAAATATGATTGCCATTTACTTCCTCATTTTATGTTCTTCAGCATTTGAATATATTAATAATAAATAATTTATTAATTTAAATACTTTCATTGTCATCCTGCAGCCAACCCTACAAGTTTGCTGAGACCCCCGGCTTCTTGGTTGAGAACCACTACTGTATGCGGTTATTTATTTTATGACTTGGGATAAAATGTATTTTTAAAAAAACAAAGCAAAAAACGTATGTAAAAAAATAAACAGTACATGGGTTTGCAATGATATGAAGGTGAATAAATAATGACAAGGTATTACATTGGCCCCTTTGAACTTTGACCCCAAACCATTATACTTACCCGGCTGCCAGTGTGTCTGCGGCGGTTAGACATGGGCGATGTGCTCTGGCTCCGTCTGCGTCGGTATTCAGGACTATATGAGCGAGAACGAGACTTTTTCCGGTGGGAGTGAGACCGAGAACGGCTGTAGCGACGATTTGAATGCCGACGAGAGCGGGACCTGGAAAGGACCAAAAACAGAGTGTGAGAGATATAAACAGACATGAAGCCGGTCAGGAAACGGCTTCATGACATTCGGCTAATGTATGGACTAACCTGGACTTGGAGCGGGATCTTGAATCAGAACGTTTGGATGCTCGGGAAGGGCTGGGAGTGCCAGACCTGCTCTCCGTCTTGGGTTGGGCAGGACTGCCCCGCGCCGATTTGGATGGCGAGCGGGATTCCTAATGTCACAGCAATGTGTTAGAATATTTACAAGACAAACATTCACAAAGCAAGCTAACTAACTAACACACTCACACACACCACATTCATAATTGCAGAAATCCAAACATAAACTTTAATTCAGCTGTGGAGGAAAGTGTTAGAATTACTTAAATTATATCATGGAATAAAAAAAAAATGCTAATAACATTATCGATACATTTACAAAGGTCCTTGTGATGCTTGTTCTTTAGCCGAATCACCATAGTAAAGCTACAAACATGCAAATGATCATCAAAGAGAGATTAAAAAGACACTTGGAACACAAATTTTGCATTTACTTAACCTACGGACTCATTCATTCTTCTGTTTTCAGTATAGGCTATTCCTTTCTCTCAGGCATTTTATTCTTCGGTCTTCATTTGTTCAGTTTTCATTTTTCCTCTCCTTTTCATTTCTTCACCCCAATCTGAAACCTCTTTTCTTTTTTCTGCTTTAGACAAAATGCGAGCGTGCTTCTATCTGACCGATCTTCCGTTCTTTTTTTCCCCTTCCCACTTAACCGTCTGCTCTGTAAACATTTTCTCTGTAAAAGCCTTCTTTTATCTTGAATATTCTTCCACATTCTTGGCCTTAACTCTTCAAATCCTTCACGACCAATAACCTTAATGAAAAAAGAACATTCAGAGCAATTAAGATCATGGGAAATTTAGGGAAAAATGAATTGAACTATTCAAATTTTACCACTCCTTTTGAAACACAGATGTTGGTTTGGTTAGATAATCATATGATGTAAGAGACAGAAGGTAGGGAAAGATCAGAAACGTTGGAAAGAGAAACCAAAAGTAACACAGGCTGCTATTGTGTGAATGTGGTAGTAATTGAATCTCATGTATTAACATATTCCTAATAAACATCTGTACTATTGTAGGACCAGTAGGTAATACACTACCAAAAGGGCATTGATATATAAATACATGCTGGTTAAAATCATTGACTTATTCAACCAAACAGCGTAATTACATTTATTCTATTTTCAACATTGTAAAATACCTATAACCTCTAAAGTGAATAAATATTAAATGTTTTGCGAATTATTAACCGTTAAGTGTGTATCAGCTGATCTATCTGCGCAGTTAAGTTGTAAATAAACAAAAGAAAGAGGCAGCTAGCTGTTCACGAATCGAGCGTTACTGCGAGAAAGAAAGAATGTTTGAAAGTAAATTGCACAACGGTTAACACAACAGTAATGCTTACCCTCCCCTCGAATTGTGGCTCCTCGACATCACTCATTTTTAAAATATTAATGATTGGCAAAAGCAAAATGAAATGAAGATATTCTTCCTCGAAGACTTCCGCTCTCAATGTAACTGCAGAAAATGGCTGACTAGCTGAAGCGCGAGGGGAACTATGGGAGGCGACTCAACTAATACGTCACATCCTCCTCAATGTTTGGGGACGGATGGATAGATAGAAGAAATATAGATATAAATTACCGATTATAAATCGACAGTATAAAATAAAATAAACAGTATTGTATTGACACGGTACATAAACCATGGTGTTAATTGAAGCACTTTGGATAAATGTCCTGTTTCATTTGATCACGTTAATGGCACAAATATGTGTTTTCAACTCTTGCATACAACGACACAAATCAAGTCTGGTACATCTTTTATTGTATGGATTGAGTTGTAGTTACTGGGGGTATAGTTCCTGTTGAAAGCTTAATGCTGCATTCATTTTTGAGGTAAATCCCCACTCAAACCAGCCTGCAATAAAAACATCAATCACCTATTCAGAGAGAATATTCTTTGGATCAGCTCATTTTCTCCACTGTTCAATAGTTTATGCGTAAAAACGCATGTAACCCAAACAATTAAAAGGTGACTTAGCTCAGGAATCCATTTAAGTGCACTAAACACCAGTAGCTAGCTGTGGAGATGATGCTGTGCATGGAGTTTTTTTGCAAATACATTATGAATCACTCATCTGTATATCAAAAACTTCATCCTATCACTCTCTCAGGTCTTATATTTTCTATTGCACTTAAGTTATAAAATATATTTCTGATCCATGAATAAAAGACAAAACAATCAAGCTGAAGCTCAAGTGCACAACAAAAAAAAATGTCTAAAAGCAGCTTTAGTCTAAAAATATATTTATATTTTTATTTATCTCTGTACAGTCTTTGCTGTAAGTGACACAGAAGATGTCCATGGCCACAGTTTGTTATTTTAAAGAATGCGGCTTATGTGGTCTGTCAGGTGATTGTGGCAGGAACTGCAGAGGGTTACTGCGCCTGTCTGGCCGGTGGGCAGGCATATTTTGTTTGGTGGGCCTGGAAACAGTAACTTTGGCAGCAAGGAGAGTGCCGGCACCAGCAGCAGGATGGGAGATGTTGTGCACAGAAGCATTCACAGCAGCCTCCACTTTCCCTTCCAGCTTCACCAAACGGTTGAGAATATCATCTAACAGCACAGCAATTGTCCTCTTCAGGTCAGCTTCAGCAAAAAGAGATAATGGAAAGATTAGTATTATGTTATTTCTAAACCTCTTTCTGACACACCCATCCAGAATGCTAAGTAGGCTGTTCTTTCACATACACTTTACAAGCAAAAAAAAAAGCATGAATAAGAATAATGTTCATTTTTTACAAGATAATGTAAAAGAATTACGTATGTAAACACTTTACAATAAGGTTTCATTTGTTAACATTAGGTAACAACATTAGTTAACCTGAACTAACACAATACTTCTATTATTATTAATCTTAAGTAATATTAATTTCAACATTTTTAAAATAAAAAATGGTAAATGGACTGCATTTATATAGCGCTTTCAACGCATATTATATATTATAGCGCATGGTCATCCAAAGCGCTTTACATATTGCTTCACATTCACCCATTCATTCACCAACGGCGGTGTCAGCCATGCAAGGCGCCATCCAGCTCGTCGACAGCTGGGGTTAGGTGTCTTGTTCATGGACACCTCGACACTTGGGACACTCGACACAAAAGCTGTATATATATATTAACCTAGATTAATAAATGCTATAATAATTTTTTTTTTTTTTTTTTTTCATTTTTAGTTCATGATAGATATTGCATTAACACATGTTAATTAATTAAACCTTATTGTAAAGTGTAACATTTTATTACATAAAAATGTAATAAAATGTAATAAAACTGAAATTTTGTTTGGTTAAAAGACACACGGGAAGCAACATTTGCTAGACATCAATTTCGTTCTATTCATCGCACAAAATTATTCTATGACTTCGAAAATCTATTTAGAATTTAGCAGGCAAGTCGTATGGACTGTTTTTACGATACATTACAGTGCTTTTGAACACTATAAAACAGCATACAGTTTGGAACACAATGAAGGTGATTAAATAATGAATAAAAATAAATACTTACCATATCCTGCCATGGAGGTGCCATGAGGACTGGAAGGATTTTGGTTCTCCTCGCTAAGGACTTTGACATAGCGATGGCTGAGCTCAAGGATCTGTTGGCGGAGTTCTGCACTGCTCTGCCGGCGTGGTTGTGTGACGGTGTAGTGAAGCAGCAGCAAACACCAGGCCAGGCCGAAGAGCACCAGAAACATACTCAGTTTGTGAGACATGCTCCTACGCAGCAGACAGCCCAGCATGACAATGCTGCAGGTCTGATGGGACCTGGGTTAAGGGGATGGGGTGGGGACAGGTTTAAAAGAGTCAAGGTCAGGGCTGGGAATAGTTCATTCGTGAAAAAGTGGAGTGGAGGAATGGGGAGAAAGATTGGTAATAAGGTCACTGATCTCATGCATTTGTTTAGCTGTTCTGTATTTTTGCCTAAGGAATTAACAGGGCGGAAGATGGATGAATTGTGTGTGTGTGTGTGTGTGTGTGTGTGTGTGTGTGGGGTATTTTTATCAATGGGGGTTAGGTGCAAGGAATATCTGTAAAAAACCACACACAAACAAGCAAAAATATGAGGATTAATTATATAAAATGGTACTTGACCATACATAATATATTTTATGAACGTGCACTTATCTTGCAAAGCCTCACATTTCAGTTTGCATGAATAAATTACGGAACCTTGTCATCGCTCTCCTTCTCTATGGTCAGAGTACTATTCTCCACCCAATCACAAATCACTCACTAGAATGGTGCTTTAAATGAATTAATAACGCAGGAGAGAAACATGACCAATTTTAATTCTCTGCACCACAAAAACAGCACCACGATATTGTTTTTGCACTTTCATTATATAAGTCAAGACTAAATGTTGTTCAAGCTTGTGACTTTCATAAACAAAGAGTGATCAAAGTACAGGTAGTTTACATTATGTGTGTGTGTGTGTGCTCCACCCTGTCAAGCTATTGTTTTCGTTTGGAAAGTTGTCAAAGCATAATCGCATGAAATTTAAGATGGGAATTACAGGATAAAACTGGGTTAAAACGCTGAGGTCAGACATATCATGCCTTGCTGAAAAGACTATGATTAGTTAAACAATGTCAGAAAGTTATTTATCAACTCAGTTTAGCTGCTGATGTTATCATAAAACCGTTATGATACAAAAAATAAAATAAAAAATAGGATCACTGACATTGGGCAGGCAAGAAGCATAAGCAAATCAAAAACCGTTCAGCATATTCAGGCTGGACTCTTATCAGCCATCGACACGTGCTTGTTTGATGATTTTCGCTCGGTCTGCAGACTGTAAAGCAATCGACTATATTACTATCGCACACACACATTCTAAGAAAAAAAAGGCCGGGTGGGAAACATATTAACTTAAACCGCTGGAACAGCCTGATGAAACCACTAAAGCAGCATATCTCATATAGAAATTACCTTAAATGCTTTAGTCAAGGTGACAGATTCGTTGACTCCAAATTGTTGACATCTTCTTAGCACGTTTTGCATGGCTGGCAGCCTTAAAAAAATTGGTATATTAAAACATTATTCAAACTGCAGCAGAACTTCAAGGTAGGCGTCTCTGTATAAAGTAAAAAGCGAAATATTTTATAGCTAAACCGCCTAAAAATAAATGCCAGATCACCATTCGGAGCCGCCTGATGTGGGGAAACTAGGAACAAACAGAGAAAAATGTTGAGTATTTCCCTGCGGTGACAACACGACATATTGCGTACGACGTCACGTTACGCATCAGCGATGTCCGGTTTGTGAATGAATTGTTCTTATGAGTCGAATCTTTCCAATGAGTCGGTTTACAAAATCGTCTGAACAATTCTTTAATATTGGACTGAACACGAAACGAACAGAAATGTTTCGAGCGGTCTTCGACATAGATGGTCCTCGAGTCATTGTATGTGCGTGTGTGACTGATGGACACAAAAGTTAGAGCAGACATGTACGAATAAAACGTTCTGGAAATATGATTTTTACAACTTTATATAACATGATTTGATCAAAAAACTTTTTTTTTCCAGCCAAAAGACGTACATTTGTAGTATTATTTGCTGTTAACGCAAATAACATTAAGGTTGTAAATGTTTTTTTTTTTAATGAGCATGACGTTACAATAAACACCTTTAGTAATAAACTGGAAATAAGCAGTATAGACAGCTGTATGTGCCTACATATTTATTGGAATAATTTAGAAATAAAAATAAAAATATTTCACACGAGGATCATGCGATAACTGAACTACGTCATAACTTAAAAGAATCACTGAATCGTTTTCTTGAAAATAACTGTTTGAAGGAACCGATCTCGTGCATTAGACTTCTCATCACGCACTCACGTAAAATGTAATAGGGAGCATGGGAAATGTAGTCCATTTGTACAAATGTAGTCGTCGCGTCGAGATGTTTACGAGTGTAGGCTATATTGGACATTACTAATACCAAAAATTACATTCGTATATTTATTTCCTCTTTTCTTTCTTTTTCCTGGTTTAGACAATAAGAAACACCGATCACTGTTGTTTTGTCGTTGCCTAGAAACACATACGCCTAGAAAAGCCTTAAAAGCTGTCAGTTACAGCGCGAGACTGTAGTTTATATCAACA
Organism: Gobio gobio; assembly: GCF_949357685.1. Taxonomy (NCBI): domain Eukaryota; kingdom Metazoa; phylum Chordata; class Actinopteri; order Cypriniformes; family Gobionidae; genus Gobio; species Gobio gobio. The sequence goes on along the minus strand of NC_137104.1, from coordinate 35,859,718 downwards.
GACAAAACAACCAAATAGACTCAATCACCGTGAAATGGAAAGGATACACATCGACACACATGCAACCAATGCAGTGGAGGCCTATTTAGAATACAGAAGGTAGGTTTGTTTGAGGAAAGCGGCGAGCTAATAACTAACTTACAAGTCTATTAAAAATATCTTCTTTGATCTTTTCATTTCCTGTTTGTTTGTTTCATGTTCTGGTAATTTGTACATCTCTTTGTAGTTCAAGTAGCATAATAAGCTTGTCAGTTTGTTAAGGTGATCTTAACGTAATTCTCTATCATTGAATGTCATGTTTTGTAAAGGATTGTTGGAGAAGATGACAGAGGGAGGATGTTTTCAGAAGATGAGTACAAGAAATACAAAGAGACAGTGGTGCCAAGAAGAATACGGAACCGCCTTTACGTCAGTTTTGGCATCCCCGGACAGATAGACTGCAAACTTATTGGACCAGAGACACCTTGCTTCTGTACACACAGGTATGGATCAGTCATACACATACTTGATGTACGCACACATACAAAAACAGTTTATTCTATGTTTCTATTTCATTCTCAGGTATAAACAACACTGCACAGACTTTGAGGAGTTGCCATTGGAAAGGCCTATACTTCTGCCCTGTAGGGTCAAAGGTTGTCACTGCGTGTCCTATGAATACATTCCTATGAATGGCTCTAAACCAGTACGCTGCCGATGCAAACACACAACCAATGAGCACACGGAAGTTGCAGGGCACCTGTGCAAGAAATGTTAGTTTTGCACCATTTCATCCCATATTATTAAATGAAAGCTAACATAAATCATCATGTCACACATAAGCATTTAGTAAAACATAAAATGAGTCTCCATTTGTCTTAACCTATTCAAACATGCAGGTACTCAGTGTACTGGTTATCGAAGTCCATTCACCTGCGGATGTGGTCAGCCTGGATATGCCCATGTGACATTGGTCGAAACCAGGGAAGAGCGCATGGCACGAAGTCGTCCGGTGGGCAGAGCTGTTCCTTATGTGGCTATGGGAGGGCTGACTGGGTTCAGCTCACTGGCAGAAGGCTACCTGAGACTGGACCCCAGTGGTATAGGCAATGTATCTGAACAGCACACACAATAGGATACATGTCACCTGATCAATGATTTGGTGCCACTACAAACAGTCGGTTAGCAGCACACACCTTAAGAGTCAACATTACCCTTATTTTATCATAAGTATGTGTGGCTATATATATATATATATATAAATACACTTTTGTGATTAAAGTATCTGACTAGATCAAGATTTTGGGTCAAAATGTATAGTAGTGTATATTTTGGTCTGTAACTTTTTGCCTTTTTTTGTTTTTAAGTCATTTTTAATAACCTTTTTTTTTTTTTTTAAAGTTTGACAAAAATGTTCCTGCAGTGTGAAAAAATATTCATGTTTAAATTGGTAAAATTACTGATTATAGTATCTACGTTTGCCCAGCAGAGGTCTGTAGTGACACACTTGCCTCTGCTTTGCTTCTCTTGCATTGACGTGACCGTGTGAGAGAGATGTGTCTTTGTTTTCAATGAATTGGCTTTAAATTGCTCTTCTCTACTTGGTAATGTTCAGAACAGTAATAGCAATTAAAGTACTAATTAAAAGAGTGTTTGTGCTCTATCTATGAGACACAGAGTGCTGCGTGCTCTGTGAACTCTGCGGGGCTCTGTAGCTTGCATTCAATCGTTTTCTGTTCAAGGAGCAGAAAGAAAGAAGAAACAATTTCACCCCTAATCATTGGTACAGTTCCACTAGAATAGTTTGCTGCATGTGCTGGGCATGACTAGCTCTGTCTTCCACTGCGTGTGTGTGTGTGTGTGTGTGTGTGTTTTGAATCTCAGAATATGTTTGAATGTGCTTCTCTGTATTTGTATTTGTGAATGTTTTATGACTCATCCTAAGCTTCTCAAGATTCCATTAGATTGGATTCGTTACGACTTCCTCTTTATATGTTCCTACTCTCTTCCTCTGTTCTGATATGCATCTCCACTCAATTGCTCTCGAGAACATCTGTCTGTCTCATGAAATGTGCAAATGCGAGTGTGTGTGACCTGTGAGACTTGCCTTTGGTGACGTCGGTGATGAAAAACCGGCAATGAGACCAAACACAGACTCTTCTCATTACCACACTTGAAATAAAACTCGTGGCTCATTGGTGGATTTTTCATTGCCACCAACACTCTGAAAATACCTCGCTGATTTATTTAGAAGTCTCTTTTGTACTGCCGCTCTTTGCCTGGTCCTCTATTTATATTGAGCCTCATTTAGATTGTATTATATTATGCACCCTGCGCCTCTCTACCTCTTCAATGATATCTTTAATTCGTTCGCTCTCTTTTGTCACCCTCCTCCAAATCCCTCAGCTTCAAATCTTTAGTTACGCAGAAATCAGTTAAAGACACTGAGAACGGGAGAAATCTGGTTGGCCGATGTCCTTTGCAATGTACATTCACTCTAAACAGAAAGATTCCTCAAATGGACAGTTCTCCCCAAAGAAGAAAATTCACACTTACTCACCTTCATGTCTTTCCAAACAATATATCTTTCTTTCTAATGTCCAAGCAAATCTATTCCATAATGAAAGTAAATGATGACCAAGACTTTAATCGAATAAACACTCAAATCTGAGTCTGTTTCACTCAACTGGTGTCATTTGTGACACAAATGGTGTCAGAAGATGTATAGACTACTTTTAATGCTTTTATAATGGATTGTGTCCTTTCAGAAGCTTGACAGACCCTGGCCACTATGCACTTCCATTGTGTGAAAAAGAGCAGCGTGAACATTTTTCAAAACATACCCATTTGTGGAAGAAGGAATGTCATATTCGACTGGAATGACACAAGAGATTATGTAGAATTTTTGTTTTGAGGTGTAATATCCCAAATAATTAATATACCGTATTCCTAATGATATGTTTCTATTATTATATTAACTAGCCTATATTTTGCTTTAGATCCCTTAAATAACTTAAATTAATCTTTGTTTTGGGGTTTAAGGCTTAATTTCTTGTTCATTATGGAACCTTATAAGCAAGTTCCAAGAACCCATAATCTGCTGCATTTAGAACCATTTGTCATTAGATTTCTAGATTTGAATGAACGTATTGTGAAGTCTATTTGTATTTGAATTGATAAAAGAGAAGATATTAAGAAATCCAGCAATACTTAAATCCCTTGAAGGTTTTTTGATACTTGATATACCATTTTTGCTTGAAAGTAATTGTGCCATTTAGATTGCCACAAACCAGGCCTCTTGGCTGCATGCATCAAATAATGAAATGCATTGCAGTTAAAATATCAATTTTCCAATCAACTTCTCAAGAGAAGTTTAATTATTTACACCACATTATTAATTACACCCACACACACACACACACACACACACACGTCTATGTGATAATGTGATTAGTCCACAATAATGAAACCCTTGCTTTGTCCTGCTTCCTTCCATATACTTCTTTAATTAAAAAAAAAAAAAAGAATGAAAGAAGAAATTGAAAAGGCTCTTTGAACTCATTAAAAATGCATTGCATGAAAAATGAGAAGCAACGGTTTATTAACAAAATATAAAATTACCATCTGACTGAGGTTTTGAATGACGATGTAGAAGAAAATCGGGACAGGATTACATATAAAGGAGCTGGTGTAAATGTTTAATTAATCTGATTAGATTCAGCAGATCTGTGCCACAAAAGTGATTCACATTGAAATCAGATTAATTCCCTTCCTTGCTGATACAGTGCATGAATTTTTATTCTGAGCTGAAATGAGTAAGTAATCGCAGTAGTGATTAAGACAACCATACGCTATCATGCCATTTTTTTTGAATAACCCAGGCCTGTCAGAGCAGAGATCACAAACTGCTGGGATTCAGATTATTGATGTGGCTTTATTTGTTTATGACACCCTTTGTCTCTTTTTTGACCCAAGCAGGTGTCCAAGGGAAGCCTTAAACACGCAAACAATCTACAAACACACACCTGTGTCCAAAGAGAACACTGGAGTAAGCTAGCGGAAGGGATGATGTCTGATCTGAAAGGTGACATATCGATTTAGTGTGAATGTTTGATGATTGTGTGTGTGTGTGTGTGTGTGTGTGTGTGTGTGCGTGTGTGCGTGTGTGTGTGTTGATGTCATCCCTAACGCCTAACTTCACAGATCCTTTGGTGTCATTGTGCCTTCAATAAGCTTTTTTCCTCTACTATGCTGTATTAATTACGACTTCCTGATAACCTTAATCTAAAGACTAAATGCGATGAAATCACTTCACAAATTCCCCGTCAGTGGAGACCATTAGAAAAAAAAATGCAAGGAAAGAAGGAAAACTTCAAAATATACCTCCTCACAAGTCTAATCTCCTTGCCATGGAAACCTTTCTGAGGTCTTTAGAGCAACTGATGTAGGAGTCACCATGGTGCCATGATTGACAGGGTTTGGGGAAGAAGAGAAGAGAGTAGAAAATAGACCTGAAAAATATTCACCCGTGTTAGGTTATGGCTTAGATTCGCCACACGAAGCAGCTGTCAATCAATGATATATTTCAAGAAGTCGAGTTTTTATTACTTTATACTTTATTAATAATTTATTAGTTTTACTCAACTTGCTATACTAAGTCAGGAACTGTCCAGCAAACAATGAATCACAAGGCACTTCTTGATTCTGTTCAGACTTTATTAATAGTCCGTTTATAATACATTGAATTTCCTTGAAGCCTCGTAAAGTGTCGTCTTAAGAGTTTCTCTTCTCAGTCTCCCGTAAGCCTGACAGATTGCCACACAATTGTCAGTCTATGTTGTGTGATGTTGAAAAGAACAACATCAATTACCTGGAATCAAAGCAGTGAGACCTTAAAGTGTGTCAAGACAATTGCTTTTTCAATTTCTTTGTTAAAAAGCTTGAAAATCGACGCTGGAACAGCACTGTGGCCGTGACTCGGGGTGCTTCTGCTCCTCTCCAATCCTTTATTCTGCTCAGTGATGCTTTGAAGGATTGAAAAAAGAGGAGAAGGAGGAGTGAGGGAGCAGAGATGAAGACTGTGGGATTGGTGGCGTTATTTATTCACGTCGAGCCCATGAGTGTGAAGGGGAAGACAAAAGCCACTGTGGAATCACGCAGCTGTGCAAAATCGATAAAAGTTTGCTTGACAAAAGATGATCTCTGTTATTCTTACATCAAAATACATCAATTTGCCCTCATACTGAATTCACACTCTCTCAAATACCCTCTAACACATGATGGCACTCTGATGATGATCTCTGACTTTGAAGACCAACCGCCAAGGGCGGATTATGGTCCTGCGAGACCTGGGGCAACAGCTTCATTGGAGGCTTCATTTTTTTTTGTAAGTTGTAAAATGTAGCATAACCCTTGAACAACCTGTAATATTTTAGATATTCTATAACAAAAAGAGAGAAAAACAATTTAATAAAATCATAATAAAAAAAAAACATTTTCATAAAATCACTGAAATAAAATGGGAAAACACATCTTGTCCAATTTACTCAATCATATTATTTGCGATCTATGCAACAAAATTGTGTTTCTCTTCTAAACTTGATTTCTTTGCTTTCGATTAATGTAATTCTCTAAAATGTGAAATCTACTAGATTAAATTATTTAGGCTGACTAAAATAATTGTCAACCAATCAAGTATTTGAAAATTATTTTTGCATGCTTTACTTGGGACTTAACAAAGAGAGTAAAATTTTTGAAAATGAAGTGTTATTTTATGTGTTTTGAGCAAAATGAGAAAAGGGGGAGACTTGATAATGTGTTTAATAGTGTTTAATGTTCAATTATGTTGGAATTATTAGAAGAGTGGAGCATTTGTGGACTGATACGGCACATGTTATTACTGCTTTGCCCAAAGATTTAGCTTGCTAATATGTGCTATTGCTAGCTAATAGTTTGGAAGCTATCTAGTACAGTCTTATAATTGAGTAATTTAGTTTGTAAAGCTATAAGAAATTGAATAAATTAATCGTGTTAGGGAACCATATTAAAATCATTTTGAGACTACTTAATTGGGATGCTTAAAAGTGACTTCATTCCTTGATGTTGAAATTATGTGAACAAACAATGTTTGTTTAACTTGATTGATGTGGAACCGATGTACAAGATTAAATCATATAAATCCAACACGTTTTTTTCAGTCTCATTGACTGCTGTGGCCTACGTTATTTTATTGGCAGTGAAAAATATTTGGTGTTTTGCGAAGTTCGCAGCATTAGTTGTGATTATTGCGCAGACTCAGAGTGATCGGGTGCATTTTAAATAATTGCAAAAAGCTTAATGGGCACAAAAATGAACAAAATCCAAATTTCACAGTTTTTTGGCCCTGCATGGCACAAAATGACCAGCTAACATCACTTCACTAATCCTATCATCAGCATAAGTGTGAACAAGTAGTCGGGTAAAATCACTCTATCATTCTGATTGGATTATAAGAGCAGACTGATTGCTATAGAAGAAGTGAGGGAAGAAGTGTCTCCAATCATTGTGTTCTTGCTTTAATGATGGTTACCTCCAAAGAAATACGTGCAGTCATTATCGCTTTGCATCAAAATGGCCTTACATGCAGGGAAATTGCTGTTAAAAAGTAACTTCTCTCCAAGAAAAACATTGAGGACAGACTAAAATTCTGCTTGAAGTATTACGACTGGACATTATTTTCTCTGAAGAAGCCCATCTTGACATCTTGAACATCAGTTGTCCGGAGAAGAAAGGGTTAATGCTAGCATGAGTCCTCTATCGTGCCAACAGTGAAGCATCCTGAAACCACCTATATGTGGGGTTGCTTTTCTTCAAAGGGAGTGGGCTCTCTCACAATTCTGCCCAAAAACACTGCTGTGAATAAAGAGTGGTATTAAAACGTCCTGCAAGAGCAACTTTTTCCCTTTTTGGTGATGGTCCATGCATTTTCCAATATGATGGAGCACCATGTCACAAGGCAAGAGTGAAGTGGCTCGGAGATCATTGCATTGAAATTTTGGATCCATGCCGAGGCAACTCCCCTAATCTTAATTCCATTAGAGAACCTGTGGACATCCCTCAAAAGGCGAGTGGACAAGCAGAAGGACTAATAAGGCAAGAATGGATCGGCATCAGTTAGCATTTGGCCCAGAAGCTGATATCTAGCATGCCAGAGCGAATTGCAGAGGTTATGAAGAAGGGTCAACACTGTAAATAATACACTTTGCATATACTTTTGCCAATAAAAGCCTTTTAAATGTATGTAATGTATGCGTAAATTGTTTTCCAAAATACCATAGAAACGTTGAAAATAATCAACAATAATCAATAATCGGCAAACTTTGCTAAACAGATTTTATGTCACTGCCAATACTTTTGGTCAGGGCTGTAGTACAAGACAAGATATTTGCATATATTCCACAAGACAATTTATTTTGCACAAATTATCTTATTCCAAAAAGATTACGGTATGTGAACTTTTGAACATGAATTTGTGTAAATTCAGTTGTTTATTTGAACTGTAACTTGTTAAACTCAAACCTCAATATGCATGCAGTTACCTCAACATAATAATGTGGAAAAACATTTTATAGTGTTATCCAAAGAAGTATAAATATGAGGAAACACAAAGGCCAAATTCTTTTAATCATTCATCACAACGAGTAAAACCAAAGAATATAGTTCTCATGTGCAGCAAAAGAGAAAGTGCTATAAGAAAATTGCTAAAGCATTGAAAATCCCCATTTCCACTATCAGGGCAATAATTAAGAAGTTCCAATCATCTAAAGATGTTACAAATCTTCCTGGAAGAGGATGTGTGTCTATATCTTTCTAATGCTCGGTGAGGAGGAGAGTTTGAGTGGCCAAAGATTCTCCAAGGATCATAGCTGAAGAATTTCAGAGATTAGTTGAGTCTTAAGGTCAGAAAGCCTAAAAAAAATTAAAATCAAACAGCACCTACATCACCAGAAGTTGTTTCAAGAAAAATCCTCCTCGCTCATCCAAAAACAAACTCCAAAATATTCAGTTGTATTCGGTTCTATGTTCTCGTTGTATTCAGTATTCAGAGTATTCGGTTCTATGGTCAGATGAAACAAAAAAAAGTGATTTCTGGCAGCAAACCCTCCAGACGGCTTTGGTGAAAACAGGGATAAAAAATACCTCACGTCTGTGGTTAAATACACAGCTGGATCTTTAATGTTGTGGGCCTAATTTTTTTCTGGAGGTCCTGGACATCTTGTTCAGATACAAGGTATCATGGATTCTAGCAAATAAACGAAACAGATAAAAAAACGAAACCTGACCGCTTCTGCTAAATCTTATAATGGGCTGCAATGAGATGCTCAGAAAGTACTGCTGTTGGTTCTAAGGAGACCATTTCTCAATTAATTTCACATTGCACCAGTAGTCGCGGGCATACAGTGTCACTATGTCTAAACTACATCAATTTTACATTTGCAGTAGCTTGTTTTCAGGTGTCTGGTCACAAGGGCCCTCTCGTGGAGGCCCCATTTGCTCAGTTAGTAATCTGTCCTTGCCAACAACCATGACTCAAGTGTAGGAATGGACAGAGTCAAATAACAATTATGAAGAGAGAACAGAAACAGACTGTTCTATAAAAAAAAATATCATTACAAAACAGTGAAGTTCCATGTTTTTATAGATTAATAAGACATTGTAAAACCGCTCTGAGAAAGAGATAAGGAGAAAGAGAGGGAGAGGTGGAAAAAGAGAGAGAAGAGACAATTGGAGTTTGAGTGGAGCGAAATTAGTTTGACGTTCTTATCTCAGGACTCTTTTCTTTAACATAAAGGCTTTTATGTAACATGTTTAACCAGTGTGACAGTGAACGGGAGAAGAAACGAGCAATAATTGCATATAGTGAGTCAGACATTTTTGCAAGCAAGTGTGTGTAACTGCTTTTTCAGCTTTTTTTCAGAAAACCAATCCTTACTTTAGACATGTTTCTATGTGAGTGTGTTTGATTTTAACAGTTCAATAACTTAAAAGTGTATATATTGGGTAACTTAGCATTTTAGATACAGTAATGCCAGTTACCTTGTTCTTGCTCCAACGAAAATTGTTCCAAACAAAGACAACAGATCTGTTACAACACCGAACAGCAGTGGTTTAGTTCCTGGATGATTCAACATGTTTAAATGAATCAACTGAATGAAGGATTCTCATGGTAACACTTTATTTTACAGTGTCCTTTTTACACATGTTACAGGCAATTATTAGTAATAACAGTAAATTATGCATGATTACATGCAACTAACCCTAAACCAAACTAAGCCTAACCCAACCTAGTAAGTACATGTTGTTAATTAATATTACTCATTACTTAACTGTATAATTACACTGTAACAAGGACACTTAAATTGTAAATTGTAACCTGTCTCACTCACAATCCCATGAAGCATTGCGAACAGCATAATCAAATTAAAAATGATGGAGAAATAAAAAACTACTGTTGATTATATAACAAAACAATATATTTTACACGCACATGTATACATTTAATTATTTTGAAAGCATAGAGAGGCTGACTCGTTTATGTCATTCACAGGCTGAATCCGAAATCGCCCACTATACCGCCATTTGTAGCAGTGTTCGAATCGTTATCAAGTGCACCCATCCTATCCCACAGTGCACAACAATAACGAGTGTACAGCCGATGTACACTCAACGGCTGTCCGAATTCACTCACTTGTTTTCATTCACCCTTCAAGTGAACTGTATTAGTGGACTATCGTAGGGAATAGGGATGGAGGGTTTAAGGGGCGATTTCGGATTCAGCCACAGTGTGAAAGGGATTGGTTGGGCTAAAGAGCTCTTTTGGCAGTTTTTATTGTGGCAACTCTCTGATTGGTGAAATTGTCTGTACAGCATCATAGGTAATTCAAAACGAATTCCGCTTTTAAACACTATTATTTTAAATAATAAGTTAAAATAACAAAAATAAGTGTATCTTTGTACACTGATAAAAATTATTCTGTGGTGAAGTAAATACTACATAAAAAACAAATGTAATTTCTGAATGAAAAAGTTAGTTCAGGCAAGAATTAAAGAGTAAATATCAACAATATAAAATTAAGTAAAACCTACTCAAATTTTCTGATACAGATGTTCCCATCATGCACTGGAGCATGAATAATTATTAAGGTTGATTTTGTTTGCTGTTTTCCAAACTGCATTTACACTATTGTATCATTGCTTTTGTTGTTAGGTTTAGTAACTTTATGACTTCTGAAGTTCATGTTCTACTAAAAATGACACATTCATACTCAAAGTATTTATTGAAAGTATTGAAGTCTCTGTTCGGGTAAGTGAAACCTAACAACAAAAGCAATGATAAAACAGTGTAAATACAGTTGGAAAACAGCAAACAAAATCAAGCTTATTAATTATTCATGCCCCAGTGCATGATGGGAACACCTGTATCAGAAAAGTTGAGTAGGTTTTACTTAATATTATATTGTTGATATTTACTCTTTAATTCTTGCCTGAACTAACTTTTTTCTATTGTCTTATTTACTTAGATGTTTCAAAGTAAAGCATGAACTTTATAAGCATGGATTAATTTGATATTGTATTATTTGAGTAAAGTTAATTTTGCTAAATTTACTCAACTTAGTTAAGTATAGATTTTGCTTAAAGGGTTAGTTCACCCAAAAATGAAAATTCTGTCACTAATTACTTACCCTCATGTCGTTCGACACCCGTAAGACCTCCGTTCATCTTCAGAACACAAATGAAGATATTTTAGTTGAAATCTGATGGCTCTGAAAGGCCTCCATTGACACAATGCACGGTTCACTCTCAAGACCCTTAAAAGGTAATAAAGATGTCGTTACAAAGTCCATCTCACTACAGTGGTTCTAAAATAACTTTATGAATCGGTGAGAATAGTTTTTGTGTTAAAAAAACCCCTAAATAACGACTTATATAGTGATGACGATTTCAAAACACGGCTTCAAGAAGCTTCGAAGCGTTATGAATCAATGAGTCGAATCAGCAGTTTGGATCGCCAAATTTCAGCAGTTTGGCGGTTTGACACGCGATCCGAATCATGATTCGACTCACTGATTCATAACGCTTTGAAGCTTCATGAGGCCGTGTTTTGAAATCGTCATCACTATATAAGTCATTATTTAGAGGGTTTTTTTCGCACAAACTATTCTCGCCGATTCATAAAGTTATTTTAGAACCACTGTAGTGAGATGGACTTTGTAACAACGTCTTTAGTACCTTTTAAGGGTCTTGAGAGTGAACCGTGCATTGTGCCAATGAAGGCCTTTCAGAGCCATCAGATTTCAACTAAAATATCTTCATTTGTGTTCCGAAGATCAACGGTCTTACGGGTGTCGAACTACATGAGGGTAAGTAATTAATGACAGAATTCTCATTTTTGGGTGAACTAACCCTTTAATTCTATATGTGAATTTAAATATAATTAAGTAATATTTACTTAATTTCTTTATGAGTTAAGTTCAATAGTAAGTTACTTGATAATAACAGGTAAGTTGTACAGAGCAGTAGCAGTAAAATGTACTTTAAATGTGTTAGTGCAAATCGTTACGAGGGTTTTATCAAGTAAATACAAGAAGTATTTTAGTTTTTTCAGCGTAGCTCACATCTGTCTTTAAAGGTTTATAAGATGTTAAAAATCAATTTTCCTATTAAGAAAATTAATGGGGTTTTAACTTTATTGTACGATGACAGCGCCTCCTTAATTGGCTTGGAAAAATTACGCAGAAGTGCGTTCCAAGGGACAGTGTTTTGGTCCCCTACACCCTTCATTCCTTCAAAGCTCTCACTCTGGAGGGTTAACCCTTCAGAATGGAACGCAGGGTGATTCAGGTTTTTGAACAAATTGGTTGAATGAATAAGTCAATATATTTGATTAACATAACAACAGTTACTCCAGTCTCCACAGTCTCCACTTACTGGCGAATCTTTGTAACCTGCAGAAGGATTCATGATAAATCCCCACCATCAATGCAGCTCTAAAATTCTGGTTGGGAAATTGGGAATTGTTTTGATTGTTTTTGATTCTGGTATAGACCTGTTTATGTATAGGAATGAACAGGTGATGGAAAAAAAACGTCATGTTCCCAGTTTACCTGCTTTCTTGACAGACATTATTGGATTGGCAGCTCTAAGACATGTTTTTATGGGTCAGACAGAGATGCAGCAGGTTTCATTAAAGTTATATCTCACCTTTGTGTCTGACCTGTGACTCTGACCCTTTGGCTTTGCACAAGCCTGAAGGCAAAGCACTGGAGGAGACAGGTGGCACCACAGCACCAGTATTTCTGTGGTCCACTTCTGTTCTTTATTTTCTTGAAAAGATTGCTTCTTAAAATGTACACACATACACACACTTAATCATTTTAGTTAAACGATATTTTTTCTACGGTTGAATAAGCTTATAAAACACAATAATCACAGGCACATTATTTTCTAGGAAATTTGTTCTGACATAATGTGTTCCTTGAAATGCTACTTAAATTTTTTTTAACAGCAGATTTAAACCGCAAACTCAATACGCATGTTTCAGGCTATTATCATGCAGTTACCTCAATATAATAAGGCAGACAGAACATTTTACAGTGTTATCAATAGAGCATGCTGTTATGTTTTTAAAGCGAGCTGTAATATTTTGTGAATAAAGCTCAGGAAACATGGATGGAGTATGTTTTAATGCAAGGAGGTACTAATATGCTTCCTTTTGAGGTTGAAAATGTACTAATTATTGTGCTTTTTTTCTTGAATATGAAAGTGGGAATATACACACACATACTATATTGCCAAAAATATTGGGACACCCCTCCAATTCAGGTGTTCCAATCACGTCCATGGTCACAGGTGTATAAAATCAAGCACCTAGGCATGCAGACTGCTTCTACAAACATTTGTGAAAGAATGGGTCACTCTCAGGAGCTCCGTGAATTCAAACGTGGTGATGGGTTGCCACCTGTGCATGTGAATGTAAAGGCAGGCGTCCTTTTGGCAATAGTGTTTGGTGGGGAAATGTAAATGGTAAAAAATAATGGTAATAATAATGTAGCCTACAAACTGTATATTCTATCCCCTTACACTAACCTTACCCCTAAACCTACCCATCACACCACACTTTATGCATTTTTACATTTTTAAAAGAACTCATTAGTTCTTTTAAAATGTAGGTCCCCACAGTGACATGAGTCCCCATGAGTCAGTGTGCATTCAGGTTGAAGTCCCCACCGGAAGAGAAAAACATGTCCACACACACACAGGTTTGTTTATCTAAGTGAGGACATTCCATAGGTTTAATGGTTTTTATACTGCACAAACTGTACATACCCCTACCCCTAAACCTACCCATCAAAGGAAATATTCAGCATTTTTAAATTTTTAATAAAACATTGTTTAGTATGTTTTTAAAGCTATTTTAAATATGAGGACATATGAAATGTCCTCATATTTCATGGTTACGTTGTAATACCCGTTATATTACCAGTGTAATACCCGTGTCATTATACAAATTTGTGTCCTCATAAATCACAAAAACAAACAAACACACACACACACACACACACACACACACACACACACACACACACACACACACACACACACACACACACACACACACACACACACACACACACACACACACACACACACACACACACACACACACACACACACACACACACACACACACACACACACACACACACACACACACACACACACACACACACACACACACACACACATACTCAGAGTATAGCTGTGGTTGCTGTTGCTGCAAATACTAAAACATTGTAGCTGCAAGTGTTAATAAGGTTCTGCGTGAGTGGAAGCAGATGTGCAGCAATAAATGGAGATGATTTTGGTGAATTCTGGAGATGAATTCTTGAGGTGCTTCCTTTCAAAGCTCTATATGCTGTTCATCAGCTCAGTGTGAAAGAGAGATTGGCTGAGAGAGAGAGAGAGAACAAAAAACACCAAGAAAGCGAAAGAGGTAAAATAGGACAAACGTCCCCATGTTACAACAACTAAAAAAATGGATTGTGCATGTAATTATCTGCAGTTGTTGACAAAGAAAGACATTCTGGCCCCACATTTTCCTTATCACAACACAGCCTCATTCAACAACACCAAGAACATATTATATTGTCATTTTTATGAAGACGGTTTGCCTTTGATGAGTGCAACACACTCAGACATACTCAGATAAAGAAGAAGAAAGGATGAGACAGTATTACAGTGAAAATATTTTTCAGCAAGAGAACAATGCCATGATGTTGTATATGATGCATGGACAAAGTCTCTCTGGAATGACTAATGTACTGCGGTTACACTGCCAAATAATCCATGCAAAATTCTCAACAGAGCACACTTATTCTAACTCTTATCCAGTGGTTTGAGCAGAATGGCCCCCTTTTTTTGCAGCTCTGGCAAAACTAATGCATTTTGACATCTGAATCAATCAAATTATTTCCTTTTCTTCTCCCTTTCAAGGTGTTTTTTTAACCATTAATTCAATCAGACTCCAAAAAGACATATCATGGTTTTTGGGGGATGTCCATTTTATTCATTACATTTGCTGGATAATGTTTCTCCTGCTTTTCAGATTTTACATTTGAGAAAAAGACCCCAGTAATAGGCCCTACATTGTGTCTTCACGAACAATGTCTCACGCTGTTCTCAGAAATGACAAAATATCCAGTCTGCAATCAAAAGTCAGATTTTTTTATTTTATTTTAAAAGGAGCTGAAACATTTTGCGTACATTTCATCCAAAGGTTAAGATATCCACATTCATTTTATAACTTTATTGCTCATATTGTATGTTGACACTTTTCTCATTTGTCTATTTTTCCTACTTTTAAGGGGAAACATCTAAGACAAATGCTTCAACAATAGGCTACCGAGTTATGAAAGAGCAATAAAGCTTTCCTCTGGCATTACATATCATGATAATCATAAAAGGGCTCTTTGTTTGTTCTATAGAATAAATTAAAGGGGACCATCATTTTCTGATAGAAATAAATTTCCTATCAAGTTCAGCATATGTGTATAGTATAGCTCAGGATGACATTTTAGTAAAGAACATCAGAACAACCAAATAAGTTTAAAAGTGGACAAAACTGGCAGTTTCAGATCATGACTCGAATCTTCTTGTTGTGTTTAGAGCAAAATAGAGTCCCTAAATAACCTCCCACGCATTCAAATGAGGACCAAACAAGCTCGTTGACAGAGGATTTAATCCGTGACGCGGGCTCGCGCGCATCAAAAGAGTCGCGCGCAATTGCGCGTGGGCTCCGCTCTTTATGGCACGAGCCGTCCAGGTATAAAACCAGAAGACGCACGACTCAGAATGCAGAAAATCGGAGAAGTCGAGACCCACCGAGCAAGAAGTGCAATCAAGACCTCGAAGTTGAAAGGAATGTAAGTGCACCATTTATATTATGCTTTTACATCATTTGGAAGCTTTATTTTATTCAAAGTTTTATTTCTTTTAGAAAGTAATGAAATGTAGTTATTGTTAAATATCTCTATTAGGCTAGTATTATTAAATATCACTATTAAGTGTTACGATACCATAGACTCAACTATTTGTAGTTTAATGCAGACCACAATCCAGCCCAAACGTCTTCTGGGTGTGTTAAGATTTGTAATTATACGAGTTACTTTTTTAGCACTTTTTGCTTTGTTTTTATCTCAGATGCACCCAAACATGAAAATGTGGATCGGTTGGGCAGCGTGCGCCTTCCTCTTGTTCGCCTGCTTGGGAACTCTCACGGAAGGGTATCCAACAAAACCTGACAACCCGGGAGAGGATGCGCCTGCGGAGGAACTCGCCAAGTATTATTCTGCACTAAGACACTACATCAACCTCATAACAAGGCAGAGGTGAGCTCCTCTTATTTCTAATTAAGACTCCTTCAAATAATTGAATATAAATGTTTAGAAATTCTTTCTCAAGTTGTTCCTTTTCTTTCTTCTCGCAACAACATAATTTGCTCTCAATTTATTATCGACAATAGTTAATCTATTGCCCATTTCTGCGGGTTTAGCGGTTTAAAAACAACCTCTTGAAGCAACTGGGGAACGGAAAGCTATGGTCCCGTTTCTTCTTTTCAAAAGCACTGTATTAATCCACAGATAAAACCCCGCTGACTCTCTAATTGACCGCGCACTACACAGCGCTTTAAATGTGTTTCTTTTTGTGTTAAAACAGCGGGATGTGGTTTTGTATAGGCTACTTACACAAATTCATTGCCCTTCTTTAATTATTGACGAGACGAAATACACAGTAGACAGCGAACGAAGTATCAGACAGAAATTGGCTTCTAAGAAACGGTTGCAAATAAGTCTTCGCATTAGTGTTTTATTATTTTCGCCTAGAGCAAAAGGGAGAACATAGATTAGAGTGGAAATGGAAATGATGCGCTTCATTCAAAGCGTGCTCGTCTAGGAGTTGTGGGAAACAAGTGTTATTGACATTGGGGTGGGGGCTGGAATATTGTTTCACATATTAGTATTAGGCTAGCTAATGTGAGCTCAAGTTTCAGTAACTAGACAAGAGGTCTTTGTAGTCAGGAATGCTGCCTTCACGTGCTATCGGAAATTTGATAATTCCGACTTCTGAAGTCGTGATTACGAGCTCATTGCATTCAAGTTTCAGAATGCGGGGGCGTTCATGTGCAATTTTTACCTCGGAAACTCGTATTTACGATAATTCCGATAGCACGTGAAGGCAGCATTAGTGCGTATATTTTACTCGCGAAGTACGCTAGACGTTTGATAGGTAGGGTGCCAAAATAAATCATTATTTTACAAAAGCTGACTCCACTCCTACTGTATAATTCTTACACTGGTGTGATTTTGACGCCTTTGTTCCGTTTGACAGGTATGGCAAAAGGTCCAGCGCTGACACCTTAATATCAGACCTTCTGATTGGTGATACAGAGTCCCACCCCCAGACCAGGTAAGGGTTATACACTAACTTTGGACAGCTTATAATTCATTGATCATTCTTTTATGACAATATTATAATCATAATCACAGTGTTCCATTCACCATTCTTAAGGAAACAATAAATCATCAAGTGGAACAGTGAACACTTTATTATGTAGAAAGTGTTTTTTTTTTAATTATAAGAATTTTCTGTCTGTTTATCCACAGATATGAGGACCATTTGGTGTGGTGATCTCAGCAGTTGTGTTAGCGCAGTCATGTCCATGTGTCACAACTTGCTGTGACGTATCACAGCCATAATCAGGATAGTGAAAAAACTGCATCAAATCCTTATGTCTGTACAAGTACGCGTCTATGTGAAATACTAACATATGGTTCCACTGCATATGGCCTTGTTGACGTGTGCTCTCTCTGTCTCTGGACTCACCGAAGATCAGTCAGCCGTTCAACAAGACAATTGTACAGAGAATTATGCATGTTGTGTCCATTGTAATCCCATATATCTAAAGAGAACATTATTAACTGTACAGTATAACAGTGATAATAAAGTTCACTATATTTGAAAGAGTCGTCTTTGTTTCCTGTGTTCTGTTTTCAATAAAAACATGCCAGTCAAGTTTAAGAATACTTAAGAAAGCTTAATGCAATGGCAGTTTCCTCAATTTTTTTTATTAAAAGTAGTATACTTTTACAGCCCTTGCTTAAACAATTCTCTAGAGCCTCATTGTTCGGAGGCTAAATGCTTAATTTAGATATAAAGTTGATTAAATTTGTTCACTTTTTAATTACAATAAATGGCCTCTTGGTCAAAAACTGATTCTGGGTTGTTTTGGCCATCTGGTAATTGTAGCTAACCATTGCAGAAGGGTCAAATTGCATCAGACACATTTTCCTAAGTTAAAAACAAAATAGAACTCGTGAAGCACATTATACACAAATCCAAAAATGATTGATCAGGATATTATCTTTATGAATTAGAAAAAGTCATTTTTGTCATATTTTGGATATTAGAAAGGTGAATAGGTACAGATATATAGCTATATATATAGAACATTTATGACGTAAAAGCATTTACATTCATCATGAAGGTGACGAAAATGTGACATTCAAAGCATTAAAAATGTAAGAGCTGATCCACATCATATGCAAATGTTTGCTTTTCATGGCTTCAATGTTTTATCATCTTCTTCAATGTTTTATTATCTTCAGGTTTGTCAGACTCTGTCACGTCTCCTGGGTCTTTCCCTAGTGGCCACTTTAAGTCATTTTCTTTTTATGTCATGTATTCAAGGTGTTTTTGATTTTCTGTCTCCTGTCATATTAATTGTGCACACTTCACCTGTCCTTTGTTCATGGTGTAGTTTTGTCCGAAATTACGTACTGTTAGAGTTATACTATATCTATACACGTGTGTAGAAGGATGCACTACATCCACCATGTTGCCATTGTCACACAATGGCTGTTCTTCAGCATTTACGAATACTTAATATCTATTCCATGGGCTCGGATAGTAGTGTCCATCAGATGCGTACTAAAGAATCTGGGCAGGTCACATGTCAAAATGTATCCCAGTGCACTGAAATGCTTGCGGTCTAAAAATTCCAACATTGCACCACAAAAAAGTGAAAAATTCACTAACCAGAAATATTGTTTTCTTCAGTCTCTCAAGCTGACAGATATAGAGGGTGAGCAGATTTTACAATGACGCTTTTTAAGTGCAATGGAATATTATCATACTGCTTACTGCAAACTATGCAGTAATAAGTAACATATAACACACCGATCAGGCATAACATTATGTGTTGGTTGTGTTGGTCTCCCTTTTGCAGCCAAAACAGCCCTGACCCCTTGAGGCATAGACTTCACTAGACCCCTGAAGGTGTGCTGTGGCATCTGGCACCAAGATCCTTTAAGCAGCAGATCCTTTAAGTTCTGTAAGTTGCGAGGTGGAGCCTCCATGGATCGGGCTTGTTTGTTCAGCACATCCTACAGATGCTCGATTGAATTAAGATCTGGGGAATTTGGAGGCCAAGTCAACACCTCAAACTTGTTGTTGTGCTCCTCAAACCATTCCTGAACCATTTTTGCTTTGTGGCAGGGTGCATTATCCTGCTGAAAGAAGTCACAGCCACCATGGACGGCAGGACCCAAGGTTTTCCAGCAGAACATTGCCCAAAGCATCACACTGCCTCTGCCTTCCTTCTTCCCATAGTGCATCCTGGTGTCATGTGTTCCCCAGGTAAGCGACGCACACGCACCCAGCCATCCACGTGATGTAAAAGTAAATGTGATTTATCAGACCAGGCCACCTTCTTCCATTGCTCCGTGGTCCAGTTCTGATGCTCACGTGTCCACTGTTGGCGGTTTCGGCGGTGGACAGGAGTCAGCATGGGCACCCTGACGGGTCTGCTGCTATGCAGCCCCATACGCGACAAACTGCGATGCACTGTGTATTCTGACACCTTTCTATCAGAACCAGCATTAACTTCTTGATCAATTTGAGCTACAGTAGCTTGTCTGTTTGATTGGATCACACAGGCCAGCCTTCGCTGCCCACATGCATCATTGAGCCTTGGCCGCCCATGAACCTGTCGCCGGTTCACCACTGTTCCTTCCTTAGACGACTTTTGATAGACACTGCCCACTGCAGACTGGGAACACCCCTCAAGAGCTGCAATTTTGGAGATGCTCTGTCGTCTAGCCATCACAATTAGGCCCTTGTCAAACTTGCTCAAATCCTTACGCTTGTCCATTTTTCCTGCTTCTAACACATCAACTTTGAGGACAAAATGTTCACTTGCTGCCTAATATATCCCATCCACTAACAGGTGCCGTGATGAAGATGAAGAGATAATCAGTGTTATTCACTTCACCTGTCAGTGGTCATAATGTTATGCCTGATTATTGTACACTATGCAACTATGCAGTACATTGCATTCTGCTTACTATTTTTAAAAGTAGTAGGCCTATGTGAAAGTGTATAAACGGCAGTGGTCAAAGGACCTTATTACATTGCATGCTTAATTGTGAGTGGTGTCCAGTTGCATATAAGGCATATTTTGGCAAATAGGTCATCCAGGTATTCCATGCATTGAATACAACATTTGCATACTATGCACTGTATACATACTACTGAAATAGTTCAAGTAGTATGCTAGTGTTAGATTCTGGACATAGCTAAGCCTGTTTGTCATTATTGTCCCTTACTGACATGGTTATGTTATGTCTGTGAGCATTGTAGATGATTCTAGGTTCAACTTGATTTAGTTGGACCACTACAGACTAGACTACACTTTGTGGACTTCAATGTTTCTAGTTATAATAAAAACATGGATTCAAGTGCTCACAATGGGCTGCACAATCTGCTCGTATAGTGATCCAAAGAGGAGGAACAGTACTTTCAGAGGTTTACTTGTCACTGCAAGCACATGCTATCAAAAAATATCAGTTTACATGCCCACATATAAAAGTGGCGGAGCCATTTGTCCAAATCCCTAAAGGGATACTACTCCATTGATGCATTTACTGATGCCAAGGGTGCAGATACCTTCTCTAGACGCCTCCCACCTGCACCAGAGACACCCTACATGAGACATTTAACAACATAGGCTGGTAGACTTGTCACTAGAGGAAACCGCGAAAACATTTTGTAGAAAGTGCGCCCTCTGGTGTGCGTTTAAGAATCCAGTATAGCCTATCTTTCTTGTCCATTTTCTTAAAGCTGTCCCATTTATAGTCTTGCTAATTTTATGAAGGCCTACATGATTTAGTCAAAATTATATAGTATAATAGGTATAAACTGTATAAACTCATATCCAATCCCCTAAAACAAAAGTTACTGTTAAAGAGATTAAAGGGCGCTCCCTATTGTGGTTCAGGCTACAATTTGCCTGTTAAATACAATGTAAATTGTATGGGGAAACAAAACAAATCCTGTCTCGTTTTTCCTGTAGTCGA
Organism: Gobio gobio; assembly: GCF_949357685.1. Classification (NCBI taxonomy): domain Eukaryota; kingdom Metazoa; phylum Chordata; class Actinopteri; order Cypriniformes; family Gobionidae; genus Gobio; species Gobio gobio. The sequence continues at coordinate 35,838,788 of NC_137104.1, read as the reverse complement.
GAGATTTAGTCTAATATGATTCTTATGTTTAAAAGTCGTTCTAATATGTTTAACAACAAAGGTAAACTCTATTAATTCTTAAGACACAATGTCTTATCAATGTCATCCATGTAACCTCCAGCATTCTCCAAGAGAGTGGGTATCTTCAGGTCGAAAAAATGGGTGTGCCGTGTGTGGTAGGGTTAGGGCAGGGGTGTCCAAACTCGGTCCTGGAGGGCCATTGTCCTGCAGAGTTTGGTTCCAGCTTGCCGCAACACACTTGCCAGAAAGTTTCTAGTCTAGAAAGACCTTGATTAGCTGGTTCATGTGCGTTTAATTGGGGTTAGAGCTACACTTTGCAGGACAGTAGTGGCCCTCCAGGAGCAAGATTGGACAGTCCTCCTGGGTTAGGGGTTAGTTTATATTGTTGCAATTCACCTGTCGGAACGCCCCTACCTTTCGGCACGCACATTTCTCCGAGTCCGACCTGGCTGCAACCCTCCTGTCTCGCATAATCTACCACGAGAGGGCGAGGCGTAAACCGAGAGCGCGTTCTGATTGGTCAATTCGCACAGACGTCACTCAAAAGGCGAGGCGTTTAGCGTTTGATTGGCATTGTGTGTGTCCGAATAGTTAACCACGGGACCCACGACCACTGAAAGCTTTGAATATCTGACCGGGACGACTGGAGAGGACTCGGAACAACCTAGGTGAGTGCAGAGATCATATTATTTGCGAAGTGCTGATTGGAACAAGTTGTGTTTCATTTAAAAGTAACACTGCATGTGCTGGAGAGAGACACTTTTGGATAGAAATGACTTTGCCTTCGGAAGTCCAGCCCCTAGCTGTCCTTTTTAGTGTGCGTGAATTGTGCGTGTTGTATGTGCACGCGCAATGTGTGCGAGTGCTTGGAGAGCACCAGGTTCGGTCATTGACTTGAGAGTAACGTTATGTCCTTCTCATCTGTCCAGTGTCCCGTCATGGTTCAGGTGGAACAAGTTAAGTCTGTTTTGCGCTTTGAACAAAAAAACAAAAATGGCCGCGCGTGTGAAAACATCTGCAACAAATATAGTTTGTAAATGCATATTATAGATGTTCTTTAGCCAGTCATAGATTTCGTTCGGCTCGTTCTGCTGATATTGATCTGTTTCTGCTCATCTAATGATCATGGACTGAACGTCCCGCGCTGCAGTTTTGATGGAGCGGAGCTTGAGAAAATGTCATTTGGGAATAAAAGCCAGGGGACCTTTTTCATGCAACTTCTTGAATCTTAATCGAATACATTTGCGATTGTCTTTTCGAGACTGTGCATTCTCTGGGAAGAGGACACGGTGGATGTCCTTGCGCGTTTGAGCTTCATTCGGCCTCTCGTTTTAAAGACAGCGGTTCGTTGTAAATGTTTCTACTGCGCAAAAGTGGCAAACTAGGCTATGTGTACAGTCTGGTTACTCGTGGTGTAAAATATATCGCTTAGTTCATAATTACGCAGTGTCCTACTCCCTCCCGAACCCTGGACATCTGCCCGTGTAAACATTTCCTGTGAAGTGACCGCCGGGGAATCCCTCTACGTCATTACGCTGAAGACTTGGGGTTCCAAAGGGGCGTGGCTTCAATTACCTGTAAATATCAGCTAACTTTAGAACAAGACTCTAGTCTTTATGATTGTTTTTACCCCCTCCGCATTTTTTATTTAATTTAAATAATCTATTTAATAAAATCTTTTTTTTTTTGTCACCCTTGTCAAAATGTCTTAATTCATACATTTACCTTTTAAATAGGCTACTTCTTCATTATATGTTCATAGTAGAATTTTGTCTTTGGCATTTTATTTTTGCTATATACATTATCTAAATTCCTTAATGATATAATATAATATAATTTAAATGTTATAAATGTATAGTTTATAAATGAAATTCTACATCCACAAATTCAAATAAGCTGATTGAAAGTCTCTCTTCACAGTTTTTATGAAAAAAAAATTAAGCCTCACGTAGACACAATATCAAATCTATCAAAACAAGTAAAATAAAACATCAAACATATGCTTTATCATTAACGTTTTCACCATTTTCACTTTCACATAGTCCTAAGTTTTACTTAGTAGGCTATAATATATTATGCTATTCAATTTTCTACATAATATTTGCCCTCAACCCAATAGGAAAAATGATATTGTATTAAAAATATGAAGCATGAATAACACAAATGACAATGATAGATATATTGTTCTATTTTAATAGAATGATCTAGACACGATGATACCATGATGATGATGAAAATTGTTGTTGTTGCCTTTCATTATTTGTTTTGCTGTAACACTTGGCACAATCAGCGTAATCCTCTTATTTGCAGGGCACTTCATCATGCAAACTGACCTACATATTCATGCAAGTGTGTCTGTGTGTAGCGAGGGGGGTTTGCAATGTGCTGTACCCTTTGTTCAGAGACGAGTGTGTCGTGTGTGCGCTCCATCAAGTTCACTAACTGTCTTTGAGACGTCAGCAGCGCAGGCTGTGGGATGGACATTAGGCTGTTGGCAAGCCTACTTGTGAGAACCGATTTGAAGAGACATTCATAAAAGCTACACAAACTTTAATGAATGTATATCCTTGCTAAATTAGAAAAAAATGATAAATAATACATTTGTTGTTTAATAATGGTGTCTAAAGTTGGCATGGAATGGAAGTTGTGATAGTCTTGTTTCAATGTATATTGAAACGGCTTCTTAAACCAGAAAAAAATGTGTAGGTCGAGACATGATTTTGTCCATTGGAAATTGATAGGATCGTTGGATGGTTGTGGTTTGCCATTGCTGTGATCCAGAGGTGGACAAAGTACACAACTCTATTACTTGAGTAAAAGTAAAAGTACTACTAGTCAAATATTACTCCGTTACAAGTGAAAGTTCTAAAAACAGATTTTTACTTAAGTAAAAGTACAGAAGTATTTGTATTTAAAAGTACTTAAGTATCAAAAGTAAATTTCATTTATGTCAATGCATTATTTTATTATTTTGCATTCTTGTATAAATGCACATTATGCCATCATTTAAGCCAGTCAGTGATGCTCCATCCGACATGCTAGCGTACAACTACCTTAAACTCATTTCAATACTTTATAAAAAAGTTACAAAGATCTTCACAAAGCTGCTATCACTTTAAGGCTGAATGCACGGATCCAATACACTGATACACATCTGATATTCTCCCAACTGTTTACTTATCTCTTTCTCCCAAACATTTTTGATCAATTGTATGCCAACTAAACTAATCTTTAATCTTTTCAGAAAACTGCAACATACTTTTTAAGTATGGCCATGCACACACACTGCGCAGAGGAACCGCCTTCTTCCATTTCGCTATAAACTGATCAGTGTTCAGAAAATGTTGGGAAACTTCACATGACCCTACAAGAGTGATTACTGATAGGCTGTCTGAAAAAACAACAACAACAAAAAACGTTTAAAGAAGAAAAAAATCCTCCACTGACTTTTAAAGCTGCTACAAAAATTACTTTCGACTTCGAGGGCCTTGATAGAAATATAGTGGAGTAAAAAGTACGATATTTGTCTTTCAAATGTAGTGAAGTTAAAGTCAAAGTTTCCCTAAAAAATAATACTTAAGTAAAGTACAGATACAAGTAAAGTGTACTTAAGTAGAGTACTCAAGTAAATGTACTTAGTTACTGTCCACCTCTGCTGTGATCTCATATGAGTGACAGGTGGTCCCGCCCTCGCGCAAGTAAACACATCATCAAAGAAGAGAAGAGATGTCACTGCCTGCAAGTGGGAGGGGAAATTATTTTGATTAAAATGTATAAGGGCACATGAAAAAACAAAAACAATATGTGCATAGATAAATCAATTATAATAAATACGGCAGTATTCCATAAAAAATAAGAATTGTCAATTTTGATTTCATGGTGACTTAAAGCTTGCAAAACTTGGGCCTTTTTATAGTAGTAACGTCAAAGTTAAACAAGGAGAGAAGCTTGCACACAAGATTTTTTACAAAAAATAAGTTTAGAAGCCAAATACAATTGATAAAGTCAAACCAAAAATTATTCAGACACCAGATATAATTTTTTACTAGTGGGTGCAGGACACTATAGTTAATTTATGTAAGTGAGGATAGCAAACTATAGTAAACTGTGACATATTATACCCAAAAATGCTTCATACTATCAGTAAAATTGATACAAATTTGGGACCAAAATTATTCAGACACTCTGACCTGACCATGTTTGGCTTGAGTGTTTTTGCTTTAATTGCTAATGCGACCTTTTACACCACAGACTGAACCTAAATTGGTATTATTTAATTGTGTACTTAAATTTAACAGCTGGCAGCTGATTGGTTGATTGTAATCCATTACATACCTTTCTATCAAGTTATCTGACATTATCAAGATGAATTTGTTCTTGTCATATATATATATATATTTTTACCATTTTCTAAATTATAGCGAATAAACAGTGATATAATGTGAGAAAATGTTGATGGTGTCTGAAAACATTTTGGTTTGACTGTAGAAACATTTTTTCTTTGCATCTGGCCTCTAAATAGATCATTTCTTTTGTAAGAAATCTATTATGTTTGCAAGCTCCTCTCCTTGTTGATCTTTGATATATGTTTTGGAGTCATTTTTAAAGTTTTTTTTATCTACTTACTCCTTCAGTATTTGGCACAGACGTTCCATGGCTTTTTTTGCTGTTGTAAACATGTAAACAAAATGTACAGTAATAGCACAGAGATTCACTGAAGCTTGCAGAATTTCACAATCCATCTTATTTCAACATGTATGTTGGCCACCTATTTTTATCTGTCATGTAATATGTATAGCACACTCTCCAACTTCTTCACTTGAAATGAAAAGTGCCTACAGTCTTAGAAGAAAAGGTTCTAGAACCTTAAAGGGTTCTGTCAGGCACTTCATATATAGAAACTTTTAGTGATTCCCATCATGAGATCATTTTATGGACTTAGTTTTAATAAAATTTTGTATATTGATTAAAGATTATGAATTAAACATCTTGGAAACATATATTACTAGAAGAAAATTGAAGCAACGTGTTAAACATGAAAGTATAATGCAATCATTTAAGACATTTAATAACATAGTAACCCACTGTACTCTTTGTCTTCTGACTTTCCATTCCGAGTTGTCCCTCCTGACGTTGGTCCTGCATATAGGCTGTTAAAGAACATATTTTATGGTTCTTCACACCTGTCAATAACACATGAATGACTAAAGCTAAATTTATACGTGTGATATATTCAAGCATCATATCTTCAATACTTATGTCTTAAACAGGACAGATGGCAAATACCATGCCAATAAATCATCATCATGCATTGCATTTATAAAGAATACATTTTTTAGACATGAGGAGATCAAGGGAGAAGAAGCATAGTGGATTTTGCTTAACAAAAAAAAACAGCCAACTGCCTCCTGACCTCAAATAACAGTTCACACAATGGCCCCGCTGTATCAGGATCAGGGCTGTGACAGTCTCCGTCCTGACCCAAGAAGAGAAGTGTGTGCGTTATCAGTGTAAAATGGTCTTTCTCTCTATAGATTCGGCACTTGCCTGGAGCAGTGGATGAGAAGTTTGTAGCAGCACGGGGAGGGAGCGGGAACACCATCGGCCACAAGTGAGTCGTGTGTCAGTGAATGTGGAGTGTGTGTTCATTGTTCCAATGTTACTTGAAAGTATATGAACAGTATTATTGAATGTGACATTGTCTTCACAGCTGGAATCGCATTGTTTGGCAACCATGATCACAGGTAGAGATGGTGAAGTGAGCAGGAGAAAGACTGAGTGTACTTGTCTGGCCTGCAACTTACTATGAAAGTACAAGCGCTTTTTATAAGCCAGTCGTGAAACTGCTGTAAAAATAACTTTTGATTAGTGATTCAGGTCGCCTATAAAAAGTTGTAGGTATTTGAGAAATATAAACACAAGAGCTACAGTATATATACGAGTTGTTGACTGGACATGGCATTTTTACTGTCAAACAAGATAAAAATTATTATTGTCGTAATTTAAAATGCAGTTAAACATTTCTTTGTCTTACATGGACCTGTTGTTATAAAAACTGCTTTGTCATTTGGATTTTTTTGAGCCAAATCTCTAAATTGTCCTATGGCGTGACTGTCTCAAGCATGGTTCAATAAATTACAATTTTTATAAAATAAAAAGAAAAGCATACAAATGTTAATTTTAGTAAATGACAATAATTTTATTAATCTATATATTTTTACAAGCGTACGATCTTGATACATTTTGTCACTGAAAACCATGTCCTCCGGTGTGACATCATATCCTGATATTAAATCTGGCAATTCCACGGACAACTTTAATTAGTCGAAGGACCCCATTCAAGGTCATGTTACTGTGAAGCCCATGATATGTGCACATGGTAAGTTTTTGTCTCAGATTGGTCAAATATTTAACTTTTTTGGAACCACTATAAAAGTGTTCATTTCTATTGTCCTTCAGTGCGACGCCCCTACATTCTTAATTCTTTCTTTGTCACACCATAGGACACATTTCAGTAAAAATGTTCAAAAAACAGTGAAAGAACTGACAAAGTTAGTGACCCATTATTTTTTCCCAGACATCAGACTTTACACTACATAATATGCAGTTTTTCTTCAAAAGTGGTGTTTTACAAAAAAAACCCATATATATATATATATATATATATATATATATATATATATATATATATATATATATATATATATATATATATATATATATATATATATATAAATACATACTTACATACATGCATGCAGTGATAGAGATTAATAAGATATAATTTTTGATATAATTCATAATTATTATTAATAGTATATGATTAGTATGTTCATTAGAGTCACACATTTGCCACCTAACAGAGGCCATTAAGTCAAAAAGCGATTGTGAAGCACTTAAAAAATCAAGCTGGTATAAAAAAAGTACTTGTAGTAAATGGTCAAATTGTAATATCAGCAGTGTTATTTAACTATCATTGAAATACTATTTTTATTAATAATTTTAGTAATTAACTTTTAGATTTTCCATGTTAATTTTAGTTTTAATTGAAGTTTTGGTAATTTTGTTGTGTGTTTTTGTCATGTCCATTTTTTTAATATATAGTTTTTATGCATTAAAAAGTAATGTTTAATAATAAAATAATTTTAAGTTTCTTAAATATATATTTTTTTATTTCAGTTAATGTTTATTTGATTTCAAGTAACAAATATGTTTAACCCTGAATATCGGTGCGAATTTGGAAAGCTTTACATTGTATAGAAAAATATGTTTTAACTCCATTATGTGAACGTCAGATAAGTCCGCATAGTCTTTCTCCACAGATTTAAATATTTTTTTGTAGCTATTGCTAACCAAGAGCAAATGTTCACTAAATATACTTACAGTTGTTGGGAAATCAGAGCCTTCACTTGAGTTTTATTAAATTAGTATCTTTTAATATATGGGACAAGGCATACATTAAATGCTGCTTAAAGCTACTTTCTGCAGTTGCTACAGGCTTATAGGAGCATCACACAGTTGCAAAGGCTCTCCATGTGTAACTCTGAGTTAGCCTCTAATTCGTATAATACCTTACAAAGATAATGGGCTTTTTCTGTGACTGCAGATTGTACTTGAAAGCCAGTGATGATTTGCATGTTCTGTCAGATGTCATTTGTTAATTCCATCTCTCCTGATATACTTCTTTTTAATTGTTTTCTCAAATTTATGTTCAGAAGTGTGTAATTAACCAAAATTGCTATTCGGTTAACTAGCTAATACTAATGTTTAATATAATGCTAAGCTGCTAAATTCAGTTTCTAAACTCACTGCCACTTTCGTCTTAAATGCATCATTTAAAGCGCATGTGCACTGAACATATGGACCTTTCCTGGAAGTATCTAATGCCTCAGGCATTATTCATCAACTTTTTCCCCACCTCTCCAATGAGTCATTTACACACCTGATGCTCGGACGTGCCTTTTCAGCCTTGCTCCAGCAAGCTCATAATGGATTCCCTAATCCACTGTGGTTGTATTGAGATTAAAATCCGGCTCAGATTTACAGAAGGCAATGCCATGAGAGGGGGTAGGAAAGGAGGGAGATGTGGGGGAGGAGCGGCTGGATTAGGGACAGATTGTATCCTCTTATGGCACAGCTGTGCAAGAGAGTGACTGTCATGAGTGACTGTCAAGAGGCTGGATGCCTCTTACAAACTGACCTCAGATCAGACTACGCTATCAGTAGACTATCAGTATTGAAAAACAAGATAAACAATAATTTTAGACCAGCCATTTGGATGAGCTATGACTATTTGCAACTATTTTGAGGTTTATATATATATATATATATATATATATATATATATATATATATATATATATATATATATATATATATATATATATATATATATATATATATGTGCTGGGCAATCGATTAATCGCATCCAAAATAAAATTTTGTGTTTACATAATATATGTGTGTGTGTGTGTACTGTGTATAATTATTATGAATATATAAATACACACACATTCCATGTATATATTTTACGAAAATTGTTATATTTATATATAAAATATGTATGGTTATATATGAGATGCATTATATAAATCTGTACAGTATATACATGCAAATATTTCTTAAATAAATACATGAATGGGTGTGTATTTATGTATACATAATTATACATGCGCACATATATTATGTAAACACAAATTTTGGATGCGATCAATTGCGATTAATCGATTGCCCAGCACACACACACTATATATATATATATATATATATATATATATATATATATATATATATATATATATATATATATATATATATATATATATATATATATATATATATATATATATATATATATATATATATATATATATATATATATATATATATATATATATATATATATATATATGCATGCATGCATGCATACATACATACATACATACATACATACACATATATATATATACATACATATATACATATATATATATATATATATATATATATATATATATATATACATACATACACACTCACTAAAGGATTATTAGGAACACCATACTAATACTCTGTTTGACCCCCTTTCGCCTTCAGAACTGCCTTAATTCTACGTGGCATTGATTCAACAAGGTGCTGAAAGCATTCTTTAGAAATGTTGGCCCATATTGATAGGATAGCATCTTGCAGTTGATGGAGATTTGTGGGATGCACATCCAGGGCACGAAGCTCCCGTTCCACCACATCCCAAAGATGCTCTATTGGATTGAGATCTGGTGAGTGTGGGGGCCATTTTAGTACAGTGAACTCATTGTCATGTTCAAGAAACCAATTTGAAATGATTCGAGCTTTGTGACATGGTGCATTATCCTGCTGGAAGTAGCCATCAGAGGATGGGTACATGGTGGTCATAAAGGGATGGACATGGTCAGGTCAGAATGGTCAGAAACAATACTCAGGTAGGCTGTGGCATTTAAACGATGCCCAACTGGCACTAAGGGGCCTAAAGTGTGCCAAGAAAACATCCCCCACACCATTACACCACCACCACCAGCCTGCACAATGGTAACAAGGCATGATGGATCCATGTTCTCATTCTGTTTACTCCAAATTCTGACTCTACCATCTGAATGTTTCAACAGAAATCGAGTCTCATCAGACCAGGCAACATTTTTCCAGTCTTCAACTGTCCAATTTTCGTGAGCTTGTGCAAATTGTAGCCTCTTTTTCCTATTTGTAGTGGAGATGAGTGGTACCCGGTGGGGTCTTCTGCTGTTGTAGCCCATCCGCCTGAAGGTTGTGCGTGTTGTGGCTTCACAAATGCTTTGCTGCATACCTCGGTTGTAACGAGTGGTTATTTCAGTCAAAGTTGCTCTTCTATCAGCTTGAATCAGTCGGCCCATTCTCCTCTGACCTCTAGCATCAACAAGGCATTTTCGCCAACAGGACTGCCGCAAACTGGATGTTTTTCCCTTTTCACACCATTCTTTGTAAACCCTAGAAATGATTGTGCATGAAAATCCCAGTAACTGAGCAGATCGCGAAATACTCAGATCAGCCCGTCTGGCACCAACAACCATGCCACGCTCAAAATTGCTTAAATCACCTTTCTTTCCCATTCTGACATTCAGTTTGGAGTTCAGGAGATGGTCCTGACCAGGACCACACCCCTAAATGCATTGAAGCAACTGCCATGTGATTGGTTGATTAGATAATTGCATTAATGAGAATTGAGCAGGTGTTCCTAATAATCCTTTAGGTGAGTGTATGTATGTATATATATATATGTAATGCTGCTGGGAGGGTGTTTCTAAAGCAGAGGCTATGGGTGTGACCGGTAAAATTTACATATTTCTCTCTTCTGACTGGTGTTATCAATCTCTCTGTATTTTTTCCTCTTTTTAAAATGTGTGAAAACATTGTTGTAGAGTTTTCTTTTGCTATTTGGGCAAATTGGAACACAAAAAAAAATATTTCATTACCGCTATAGAAGTTTACCCAACTATGATGACTTCCGCTTCTGAGAAACCCAGAAATGTGAAAAGGGTCAATTGTAGTCTTTTGAAAGGCCATCTGAAATGGTAAACTGTGCAATGTAGTGTTGTCAGAAATATAGATTTTTCGACACATTTGCCTGAATAGATACACGTACCTGCGCTTTTTCGCTTTCTTTTCTGCTGCTTATTGCGCTTAAACAGTAAAATACACACAAAATAATGTCAAAACGCCAGTCTTGGTGAGTAAGTGAATGTTAACGGTTGAAAAAGAAAACGCATGTGTAACAGTATAATGGATTTGTGCGTCAGGTCTAAAAGTGAAAGTAGCCAAATATTTCTGCTGCCAAATTATGAGATGATATTAAAAATATTTATGTCGCAGTTTTCCCCGGCAGCTGTTAAAATTGTGGCCAGTGAAAATGCTGGCTAGTACCTTTATGTAAGTTAATGTCAAGCCTTTTGGAACTCGAATTGAATACCAGTGGTTAGATAATTTGGGAACTTAATGTCCAGTGTTTCCAGATTTTTCTCCAAAGCACTCAAAAAGTATGCACATAAAATAATAATATTTATTTAAAATTAGTATTTGATAAACATTCTTTTATTAAAAACGTTTAGCAAGGATGCATTACATTTAAAAAAGTGATACACATGAATAAATTACATTTACTAAAATAGAATATAAAAATATAGAAAATTAGAAAAAGTAATAATATTTCACAATATTATCGGCGAGCATAAGAAACATCAACAAATCCTTCCAACCCCAAACATTTGAACAGTATTGAATTTTTATACATTTCAGATATAGTAGCTAAATATTTACATTTAAAGGTCCCATGGCATGGCATTTTTCTATTATTTTATAATGTTTCCTGAGGTGTACTTATATTGTTAGTATGACTTTTACATCATAAAATGTCATAATTTAGAAAGAAATAAAAGGCATTTTTTCTATACTGCTGTTTGCCCTGTGGCTGAGTGCCCTGCTTCAAGAGGCGTGTCTACTGTGAGACTTCAGTAAAAACGCCCACTGTTGTGATTGGCTGACATCTTTGTATTTTAAATGAGCGGAGGGGGCGTGGTTTAACTTGGTCTATGAGGCACGAGCAGGCACGAGCTGCTGCCAGAGAGACGGATGGACCTGAGTTCACTTCACATCAGTTCTCAGCATGTCTGAACTGTTGTAGTTACAGCATATACTTCAGGTTATTAGTCTATTTCTAGTCGGAGGGACTGTCACTCATGTCAGAAAGTTAGTAACTTTAGTAAATTATGGATCAGCGCTGACTGGAGACGCGAACCGTTTAGAACAATTCAGTCCGATTTGGTGAATTGATTCGGTTCACTAAAAAGAACCGGTTCAAAAGAAAGATCGTTCGCGAACCGGACATCACTAACGTACCAGAGACGGAGATCAGCGATTGCTAACAAAGTTATTTATAGTAACTACTGAGTTATGAGAGCGCTGTCGGTCAGCGCGAGTTTATTGTGTTTGTATCTGAGAGTTCTGAATAAACACGAGTCCCAGTCACACCGAGTCCGTCTTCATCATTATTACCAACTTTGTAACACATGCAAAGTACCATTACAGCTGTCGAGATGAACGAGTTAAAAGTAAGTGTTGATAATAGCATTATTTTCAAAATAAAATAAAAGTGTCAGTGACGCGCGTTGAGTGCACAGCGCAAACAAAGACACAACAGCAGTAATCGAATGTAATCCAGTTTATTGTGGGGCTAGGCTGGCTAGCCCGAATATGCTCACGCTTACCCCCCTTCTGCTTAATCTCACGCCGCGTTTGGTGCCTCCGCTGTGGCCCAGATGCAGTACTGGGGGTCGGGGATGTTGAAGGCCAACGGCTAGTGCAGCCCGAGCTTCGGCGTGTGTGAGGCTGATGTTGAGCAAAAACTCATGACTGTATGCACATTTTAGAACCGATAGACGCGACGAGGACGTACAAAAACACTGACTCACAAGATAGAAAACACCGTTCTGTCTGGAGAGAGAGAAGCCGCAGTGTGTGCACAAATAATAAATAATTAGCTACACATCTGTAGAAAAGGCTTTGAATACATAGGTAGATACATTAGTGCCCCCTTGTGGACTTTCAGATACCTTACGTGAAATGACGCACTTCCCCTTTAAGAGTTCAGTATTGACAGAACGCAGTTCGGAGAGTACGAATAGAGAATTCGCTGCCGCTGTTGTTGTTGTTTCAGAGTGCGTTCATATACAAGTGAGTGACTTTGTTTATGTTATTCATTATCTGTAAAGAGCCATAGTTAAAATATACATTTGATTGTATTGAGGTTATTTAGTTGTAATCGCGGATGTTCACCATATCATTGTTTACCTATTGCATCATATGCAACGCTAGTGAAAGCATACAGAGACAGTTAAATATTAATGTTTTGAGATACTTTGAGTCACATTGAGCATCTGTACGTTATTATGTACTTTATAAGTGATCTTATGCACATTATTTACGCCAGAGGTGTTGATTATCCCAAGCTCACGTGGCAGACCAATGTGATGCTAATTTCACGTGTGCTAATCTAGCCTATACGATCGCTATATATGTATAACTATATACATAATGGATATTTAAATGACAAAGTGATTTAATTCTTGTTATTATTTGCATTACTAATTGAGTATTGTTATTTCTGTTGTTTAGAACCACTCATACTACTCATAATACAGTCCAAACTACTCTGTATCATTCTGCCATCCATCTGCTACTTGTACGACAAGTCATCAAGCCAATAAAGTGTACTTCGTCTCTGACCGGACGACTTATGTCTGCTCAATATCCACCAGCACCCACACTAGTCTACCCCACAAATGGTCCTTCGAGCCGGATTTGAGGAGCTGTCATAAGAATGATGGATCAGAGTGATACAGATACAAGATACACCCATCCTGAGCCCACCGTCAGACCTAGACGATCGGTGCGACTCCCTAGCTACCTGTCGGACTTCGAACTCACTGATCATCAACAGAGGTTCCAGTCAAGACAGAGAGAAGATTCTTCCCCTGAGATGAGTGATGATTCAGAACTGTTAGGAGCAGCTGCACCTAAGTTAGCCCACACCTCCATTGAGTATAGCGCAAGTATGCAGTCCAAGCAGCCTCTGATAGAGTGGAGTCCCAGTAGTGAGTACGAACAACAGCGAGCACATACTTCCTCAGTCCCAGTGCTGTCGTCAGAAGTTCTAGTAGAGTTCCAGCAGTTACGTAAAGAGACTGATGAACTGCGACGTCATTCCTCTGAACAAATAAGGAAACTGGAGGAGCGGAATGCGGCCTTGGAAGTACAGTTGAGCCTACTTGCAGTGAGTGATAGATCCAGTCACCATCCACAGAGCACATCTTCCCCTGTTCCTCAACCCCGTGTCCATACTCAGCAGATCACTACAGATGCTAGGCCCATCCCTCTGCCTAGATTCAAGCTACATCAGAGAATGAGTGACAACACGGCAGAAGCATATAGACAAGATCGTCTGCATGACTTAGAAAGGAGACTTCAGCAGCTGGAGATGACATCACAGCTTACTAGCGCTCGACCCACACCATGTCAGTCTTTCCCTCAGACATCTCATGACAGAGTCGAGGATAGCAGAAGTGGCTACAGCTCCAACAGATTACGTATACCTCCCAGTCAAGAGACTACCTATAGGGGACCAGCTCCCACCATCCCAAACTTTGTTAAGCCAGATCCTAGAGAGTTTTCCCGGCTGCGCATAGCCCTGGAGAACATCCTGCCAGCAGATGCTACAGAGAGATTCAAATACCAGATTCTCGTCGATCACCTGAAGTTAGAGGAAGCGTTGCTGATTGCTGACTCTTATTGCAACTCATTATTCCCCTTCTCGGAGACTATGGAGGCACTTAACCAACAGTACGGACAACCCCACCAGTTGGCCCTTCAGAGAATAGCTGAGCTTATGGACGGTCCGAATGTCAGTCATGGAGACGTGCGAGCCTTCAGGATGTTTGCATTGAAAGTTCGCTCACTAGTGAGTATGCTTCAGCAACTGGGAAATAAAGGCTACATGGAACTTGAGTGCGGTTCCCATGTATCAAGACTGTTGTGTAAGCTTCCGCATGATCTCCAGACTAGCTTTCGACGGTCTGTCCATCCCCAACAAGTTCCCATTCCAACCTTGCTAGATCTATCAGCATGGTTAGAGTTTGAGCTGCAAGTTCAAGAAGATAGCACCAGGTTCTATCCACTAGCAAGTAAACCTGTACCCATTCACAAGAGGGGACCTCAGAGAGACTTGAGACAGCCAGTCAAGGCCACAAGTATCTTCCTTGGAACAGAGAAAGAAAGTAGTGATCCGCCAGTTCAAGTTCCCGACCCCAAGCCCAGAGACAGGAAGGTGTTCTGCCCATATTGCGATGCTCAAGACCACTACCTGAATGGGTGTGCTAGTTTCCAGAGACTGAATAGAGATCAGAAAGTGCAGTGGATCCAATCACACAAGAGATGTTGGCGTTGTGGACGAGCACATCAAGCCGCACAATGTAACCTCAAGACACTTTGCAAGAGTTGTAATCGCCGACACCTTAACGTCCTTCACAAGGTTAATGATAGAGGCTTTGTGAAGACACCTGAGAAACCTACGATCGGACCTTCAGAAAGTTGTTTGGTGAACACGACCACAGAGACATTGTACCTAGATCGTCCCACTGACAGCCGGCGTGTCTTGTTGAAGATCTGTAAAGTGCTATTGAGAAATGGAAATCACTGTCTAGAGACTTACGCCCTCTTAGACGATGGTTCCGAACGTACCATCCTCCTTCATTCTGCAGCACAGCAACTCAAATTGACTGGTCGGCCAGAAGAGCTCGTATTACGCACAGTAAGACAAGACCTCCACAAGCTGCGAGGTGCATCAGTGACCTTCACAGTATCGCCAGCTTCCCAACCTAAGACCTCATTCAGGATCCATCAACCCTTTACAGCAGAGACTCTGGGATTAGCCGAGCATACATACCCAGTAGAGGAGTTGCAACGTAAATTCCACCATCTACAAGGTCTACAGTTGCCACATGTTCAATCCGTCCAACCACTCCTCCTTATAGGATCGGATTACCCTGCTCTTATCACTCCAGTCGAGCCAGTTCGTCTAGGCCCGCCAAATGGTCCTGCTGCCATCAAGACCCGACTAGGTTGGACACTTCAAGGTCCAACTCAAGAGATCAAACATCACCTTCCTAGCCAACAGTGCCTCTTCACAGCTACTTCAGGCTCATATACTGACCTGTACAGACAAGTTGAGAGATTGTGGCAATTAGACGTGCTCCCTTACCGCAGTGAGAAACTCATTACCCGCTCAAAGCAAGATCAAGAAGCAATTTCACTGCTCGAGTCCAAGACTATCAGAGTTCCAGTAGATGGAGTAGCCAGGTATGCCACACCCTTATTAAGAGTGAAAGATATGCCTCTTCTGCAAGCCTCAGCAGATACCACTCTGCCTTGTCTCCGAGGAATAGAGCGGCGATTAGCCAGGGATCCAGCACAAGCAGACGCTTATCAAGTGGAGATGAACAAGTTGAAGGAGGCAGGATATGCACAATTGATACCTCCCGACCAAGTGGATCAAGCTGAGGAGGCGTGGTACATCCCTCACCACATGACACAACATAATGGCAAGAAAAGGGTTGTATTCAATTGTTCGTTCCAACATGGAGGGAAGAATCTCAACCAATTGCTTCTCCCTGGTCCCACACTGGGCCCTTCCCTGTTGTCTGTACTCCTGAGGTTCCGTGAACATGCTGTCGCAGTGAGTAGTGATATTAGAGGCATGTTTCATCAGGTGCGCTTGCTACCTGAAGACCGACCACTGTTACGATTCCTCTGGAGGGACCTAAACAGAGAGAAGTCCCCGCAAGTATATGAGTGGCAAGTTCTCCCCTTTGGGACGACGTGCAGCCCATGCTGTGCGACCTTCGCGCTCCAGAAGCATGTCATCGACCATAGTCACCCAAGCGAAGATGTCAGATACAGTATAGAGAAGTCATTCTATGTAGATAACTTCCTTCAGAGTTTCAGCTCCCAAGAAGAGGCCAGTGCACTGGCATCCAAGTTACGAGATCTCCTCGCCACAGGAGGATTTGATCTGAGACAATGGGCCAGTAACATCCCACAAGTACTCAACCATATACCAGCAGAAGCCAAATCAAGTAGCTTGATGTTGTTGCTGACACAGGTAAAACCAGACGCTCAGGAGTCCGCTCTTGGCCTACAATGGCAATGTAACTCAGATACTCTGGCCTACAAATATCGGTCCATTGCAAGCTCTGCCCCTACTATGCGCCATATATACAAGGTTCTAGCCAGTCAGTATGACCCCTTGGGGTACATCATTCCGTATACCACGAGAGCAAAAGTCCTGGTCCAACGTCTTTGGGACAAGAAAAGGGATTGGGATGACCCTCACCTTCCAGAAGAGTTGCTCCAAGCTTGGCTAACATGGGAGCAAGAGTTACCAAACCTTCAGCACATCTCCCTTCCCAGATGTTACATCACGTCAGAGTTGGATAACCCTCAGAGTATCAGAGACATACACATATTCTGTGATGCGTCTGAGCGAGCCTATGGCTCAGTAGCCTACCTCCGCACCCTCAGCCCTCAAGGTGATGTAGAGATAGCTTTCTTGACTGCCCGTTCCAGAGTTTCCCCTAAGAAACAACAGTCTATCCCTCGCCTTGAGTTGTGTGCCGCTCTGACTGGAGCCCAACTCGCCAAGTTGTTGAAGGCAGAACTCAGTATCCCTCTGTTTCAAGTCACGCTTTGGTCCGACTCCACTACCGTGCTGGCATGGATCCAAGCTGAATCCTGTCGATTTAAAGTTTTCATTGGCACGAGGGTAGCAGAGATACAGGAGATGACAGACCCCAAAGATTGGCGTTACGTTGATTCTAAGTCTAATTCAGCCGACGACATCACGAGGGGTAAGACGTTAGCTGAGTTAGCAAAGCAGAGTCGATGGAGTCAGGGACCATCTTTTCTCCTCCTACCCCCAGATCAGTGGCCACAGAGTCCCCCCATACAGCTCCCTACCGAAGATGCAGAGCTGAAACAAGGCATATTTTGTGGACTCACCGTTCCTATCACCAACCCGGCCTTGCCTGATTGCAGCCAGTTTGAGTCCTATAAACAACTACTCGCATCAACAGCCAGAGTCTTACACGGGGCGCCTAATGGTACTGACACTCTAACAGCTGAGGATTATAGAAAAGCAGAACTTGCCCTCCTTCATCAAGCACAGATCCAAAGTTTTCCAGTAGAGATTACTCATCTGAAGTCTGGTAAACCTCTACCTCTGAGCAGTCGTCTCTTGTGCCTTGCTCCAGAGTATGATAGCAATACACACCTCATCAGAGTTGGTGGCCGTCTCCGACGTACAGATCAACTAGACGAATTCACTATTCACCCCATAGTTTTGGAGCCTAAGCATCCCCTGAGCAGACTGATCATCCAGGACTTTGATGAAACTTTACACCATCCAGGAGCGGAAAGGGTGTTTGCAGAAATGCGTCGTAAGTACTGGGTATTGAAAGGTCGAGAAGCGATTCGTCAACACCAGAGGAAGTGCTTGGGGTGTAGACAGTGGAGAGGTCAGCCCAGCATTCCCAGGATGGCCGATCTACCTTCTTCGAGACTTCGCTTGCTCCAACCAGCTTTCTACTCCACTGGAGTTGATTGTTTCGGCCCTTACCTCATCAAGATAGGGCGCAGACAAGAGAAACGATAGGGGGTCATATTTAAGTGCCTGACAACGAGATCTGTATACCTTGACCTGCTCTACCAGATGGACACAGATTCATTCTTAATGGCTCTTCGAAGATTCATCTCCCGCAGAGGCAAGCCATTCGAGATCATATCAGACCAAGGTACAAACTTCCGCGGTGGTGTGAGAGCATTACAAGAGGATTTCGCTGAGCTCCATCCGTCCCTCCAGGAGCAATTAGCAAGCCACCAGATCACTTTCAAGTTCAACCCCCCAGGCGCTGCACACTTCGGAGGCTGTTGGGAAAGAGAGATAAGATCCCTGAAGTCAGCCCTCTGTTCTACTATAGGGGATCAGATTGTCACGGAAGAAGTCCTACGTACTGTGCTCGTAGAAATTGAAGGAATTCTCAATGCAAAGCCACTAGGATATACATCCTCAGACGTAGCAGACCCTGACCCCGTTACTCCCAACATGTTACTCATGGGGCGGCCTGACTCATCCTTGCCTCAAGTAGTATACCCCGAGTCAGAGTTGCTGAGCAAACGTAGGTGGAGACATAGCCAGCTTTTAGCAGACCACTTCTGGATACGCTTTCTCCGTAACTATCTCCCAGAACTACAAGTCCGCCAGAAGTGGCACAGAGAGACTGAGAACTTACAGCCTGGTACAGTTGTCATGATTGTTGATCATCAGTTACCCAGAGCTCTATGGCCAGTTGGACATGTAACTAAAGTATTTCCTGGAGAAGACGGGAGAGCAAGAACTGCAGAGGTGGAAGTCAAGAAGAAAACTTATCTTCGTCCTATCACCCGTCTTATCAGCCTCCCAGCCCTACCAGACTGAGTATCCCTTCGTACTATCCCTTCTGTGATAGTGCCTTTTCTGAATTCACATTTACACAGAAATGTGGGGGCGGCTGTAGAAAAGGCTTTGAATACATAGGTAGATACATTAGTGCCCCCTTGTGGACTTTCAGATACCTTACGTGAAATGACGCACTTCCCCTTTAAGAGTTCAGTATTGACAGAACGCAGTTCGGAGAGTACGAATAGAGAATTCGCTGCCGCTGTTGTTGTTGTTTCAGAGTGCGTTCATATACAAGTGAGTGACTTTGTTTATGTTATTCATTATCTGTAAAGAGCCATAGTTAAAATATACATTTGATTGTATTGAGGTTATTTAGTTGTAATCGCGGATGTTCACCATATCATTGTTTACCTATTGCATCATATGCAACGCTAGTGAAAGCATACAGAGACAGTTAAATATTAATGTTTTGAGATACTTTGAGTCACATTGAGCATCTGTACGTTATTATGTACTTTATAAGTGATCTTATGCACATTATTTACGCCAGAGGTGTTGATTATCCCGAGCTCACGTGGCAGACCAATGTGATGCTAATTTCACGTGTGCTAATCTAGCCTATACGATCGATATGTATAACTATATACATAATGGATATTTAAATGACAAAGTGATTTAATTCTTGTTATTATTTGCATTACTAATTGAGTATTGTTATTTCTGTTGTTTAGAACCACTCATACTACTCATAATACAGTCCAAACTACTCTGTATCATTCTGCCATCCATCTGCTACTTGTACGACAAGTCATCAAGCCAATAAAGTGTACTTCGTCTCTGACCGGACGACTTATGTCTGCTCAATATCCACCAGCACCCACACTAGTCTACCCCACAACATCAGAAATTACTGATCACAGATCAGAAGGAACTGAAAAAAGACTTCTGTTTTCATTTGTACATCCAAACACTGAGAAACTGCCAGCGTTCACTCGTTCACAAGGAATGATCTCTCGAGCGTTTGCATGGGCGTGCCAGATTCTCTGGGCGGAGGAAAGGGAGGTAACCGTTCCTGCTTGGACGTCAAACCAGGAGACTTCAGGATTGGCTCGTCTGGCCTGTCATTTTCTCAAAGGCAGAGAAAGACAGCCAGAACTCGGGTTTACACCGATCAACATTTCTATCCACTTGGGGACAATATTCAGGCTAGGGGAACTCATATTAATGTTGAAAAACCTCATAAAATGAAAATTTCATGCCATGGGACCTTTAAATGTTAATAAGTGCCAGTGATTTGATAATGGCACCTGAAGAAGCCAACTTCTTTTAGGCTCATTCCTAATACATTATGTATTTTTGAAATTGTATGATTTCAAAATTAGGGGGTTATTGCTTAAATGACCAGATTGGTTGAAATTCTTGGTTCAGTACGATGGTCATGAAATGAAAGTTGTGAACTAAAGATTATAGCGTGCATCACTGTGTAAACAGAGTAAAACTAAGTGAGCTGCTTTTAATACATCCAGAAACCTAATGCATTTGACTCCAACTAACATTATCAGCACTAAAACACACCAGCTGATTCAATTCAAGCATGACACATTATACAATCGATACATGCATTCAAAGCTTTGTGTATCTGACCGAATATGAGTAAACTCTGGTCTCAAACATGACTCAAAACTGTCCAGAGTGTGACAGTAGAAACTGTGAACATCCTTCATATATAGACCATTCAGTCTTGAAGTTGAAGTGTTGAATGTACTGCTGTTTATAATGGAAACCACAGAATTGCAAGTTCACAGTTTCACCCATGCATTTCCTGCGAAAGCCCATTTATGACCAGGATTGAGTCTGAGAAATCAGCGGGAGACATGTTCAATGAGGGTGGGTGAATCTAGCGTTGGCCCCACAGACCCCTGGTAGCTAAGCTTATATAAGGACACTTATGTAAGATCCACTGGGGGGCTTAACTGGGCGATGGGCTGTCTCTGATGTGAAGGGGTGGAGTCTGAAACAGCAGGAGAGGATTGCGGGATTAGATGTTTGGAGGGAGGACTGTATGTGTGTGTTTAAGTCAAGCACTAAGAGGATCTGTGTATGTGTATATTTATGTGTGTCCACATCTGTGTTTGGCAGACGCCTGGAAGGCTTTCTCTCCTTTCTTTGTTTGGATGCCTCTTTTTCTGTCCTTTTTTCACTCCTCTTCTACCTCCTGCCTGCTTTTTTAGAGAGTCAGAGGAGTTTCTGTCTAGGTTTTTATTTTATCAGTCACTTTGTTTCCATTGGCAGAAGTCAGCAGTTGTGCAGTTTTGGTACAGAGCAAAGGTCAGGAATGATTCTTACTTTGGGCGAAACGTTCACAAATGGAGCAGGTTCTAACTCGGATGCCGGGGACATTGGAGAAACTGGGGAGGGGGCGTCTGAACTTGCTGAGAGCGCAGAGACATCCGGAGGTTAGAGAGGATTTTTTTTCTTCATATCTTCTGTAGTTATATTGTTCAAATATGAATGGTATTTCTTGCCTTTTAGAAGAGGGTTGTGAAATATTCTGAACAAACCAAAAGAGAAAGTGTGGGTTGCCAGGTTGTGTCAAAGCATGCCATAGCGAGTGTAGCTTGTATCAATGGTTTGACAGATGCTGTTTTATTTGTGTTCATTTATGTTTTTTAAGGAAAATCATGCAGAACTTGAAAGAGAGGGTGAGAGAGGATCTCTTGCAAAACTTGAGACGTAGAAGGAGAAAAATGCTATGTAAAAGTTACACACAAGATTCAGTCAGCACAGAAACATTAATTAGTTGTAAATGTATTATTATTATTATTATTATTATTATTATTATTATTATTATTATTATTATTATTATTATTATTATTATTTTGGGGAAATAGCCTGATTTTAATTAACCTAAATGAGTCACTGTTTGCAATGAGAAGTTGATCTGAACTCATATGCACTCTTATGTGATCTGAATATTATTATTATATTAATCAACAATAATGTAATATATTATTTTAATTATTTTAATTAATTAAGTCTATTTTTTTATCAGCCAGTCCTTCATGGACTAAAATTTAAGAAATACAGACTTATGCGAAATATTTTTTTCTGAGGGTTTTTTTTTTTCTCCCCCAACTTTGTATTGTTTCATTGGGGATTTAATTGGGAATATCATTCATTTGATGTTATATGCAAGATTATTGACTTTTCCTACATTATTCCAAACATATGATTTGGTCAAATAACAAAGAATATATTTTGATAAAACATGCTATTTTGAGGCCAGTGAGTGTGTGTTACTCAAGCATTTTCTTGTGACATTTAGCGCTCACTGTTTGCATGGAATTTACAGTAAATCAGGTGTGTAATTAAATCTTTGGGAGTGTAATAACAGTACATGCCAAAAGTGCAATTTAACTGTCAAACTGAGTGCTAATGTTTCTAATTAGGTCTTTAAAATAAACCAAATTAAAACACAGCTTACAGAATTTGACAGATATGAGAGGACGTTTTTATTAAAGGGTGTGTGTGCACACACATATGTTAAATGTTAATTGCATGTTCTCATTTATAGGTGTGTGTGAGACTTCATTTGTGTTTTATTTCCCCCTCAATTGTTTATTACTCTGTCAGTTCATCCATTATGTACAGCCAAATAAGGGACGCCCCAGGGTACATTTCTCTGTGACATATTTGCAATAGAAAATAAACAGTGGCTCAATGTCAAAGTTTGCTGATGGTTGTTTCTGGACTGCAACAGTGGTGTCTGACCTGAATTAAGTGAGTGTAATTGAACCACTGAACTGATGTTAAATATTGATCTGTTGGCCTCGACTACTGTTTCCTGATGGAGAGTAAATGTGCAAGCATATATAAGTGCTCTGTTCTGTTCTACTGTCACAGATGGATTACGCTACTGCAGGCTATGACCTGTGTAGTCACGTGACTCACTGAGTGCTTGGCCTTGCAAAATGGTTGTGTGTGTGGATGTTGAGGGAGATTTGTCAATGACTGTGAGAGTGGTCTTAACATCAGTAGGAGTACACGTTTAAAAAAAAAAAAAAGTATAATTTTAATAATAAATACTTAGGTAATAAATACTTAATAAAAATACTTTAAAATTACTTAATAATAAATAATGAAATGTTAAATAAATAAATATTTATTACACCCCTAATATATATATATATATATATATATATATATATATATATATATATATATATATATATATATATATATATATTAGTGGTGGGCCGTTATGGGCGTTAACTTGCTGCGTTAACGTGAGACTCTTATCGGGCGATAAAAAAAATATCGCCGTTAATCTATAAAGTTGGGTTGGGAGCTGGGTCTATACTACGCAAGCTATGATGACTTTCACCTTGATATTTTAGCGAGGATGTATACCTAGCCGAATTGCACTGTAGGGGGCGAGAGAACGCTTCGGTTACTAACGTAACCTCGGTTCCCTAAGATGAGGGAACGAGTATTGCGTTTTGCTAAAACGCTTATGGGGTAATTCCTTTCCTCGAGATATTGAAGCAAAATTTTTATCCAAAAATACCATGTACACGCAGTGCAGCTGCACAACTCTCAGCAGGAAGCAGCTGCGTGCTGATTGGCTGTGCCGCTGCAACTGCAGCAACCTATGGCAAGACCGCGGGGCGGGACGGACCAATCAGGTCCTTCTAAATTCCCGCCACAAGGGGCAACAGAATTTGCATAGCCAAGGGTATATAAGACCCCGTCTCGCAAGGTTAGTCAGGTTAATCGACTGAAGCGACTCCTGAGCAAGTAAGCAAGCACGGCAAGCAAAACGCAATACTCGTTCCCTCATCTTAGGGAACCGAGGTTACGTTAGTAACCGAAGCGTTCCCTTACGAGAGTACTCTCGTACTGCGTTTTGCTAAAATGCTTATGGGGGACCAATGCAAAACGCCGTGCTTGCTTAACGGCTCTAAAGCCAACGACACCAAACCCAGGCCAACCTAGGTGGGCCCGTAATATGATATCAAGAAGTCCCAAAATGAGCCAGACCTGAGTCGGGCCCTTAATGAGAATGAACACGATATACGTGTAATAATATAATGTATAGACCAGACATAGTCGGGCCAGGAATAATGAATGGCCAGATGATTCGAGCCGTATAAGGAATGTGCTTATGACTTATACAATATTTAACCCAGACCGGACTTTTCGAGCCTTAAGGGGTTAAATCTGTTTACACAGCAAGAAGCCCAGCTTGTAAGGCCGGAACATCTAAATTATAGAATCTGATAAAAGTGGACGGGGAGGCCCAGCCTGCCGCCGCACAGATATCATTCAGAGAAATGCCAGTAGACCAAGCCCACGAAGAGGCCATGCCTCTAGTAGAATGGGCTTTGATGCCTAAAGGGCAGCTGAGATCTTTAGACTCATAGGCCATGAGATAGCATCCACTATCCAACGTGACAAGGTCTGCTTTGTAACCGCGCACCCTCGGGTGCGGCCGCCAAAGCATACAAAGAGCTGTTCAGTTTGCCTGTAAGCAGCGGAACGCTCTATGTATATTCTCAGCGCTCTGACAGGACAGAGCAAATTAGCATCTTCTTCATTTATCGGTGATGAAAGTGCTGAGAGTGAAATTACCTGTGCTCTGAACGGAGTTGAAAGCACTTTAGGTACATATCCATGTCTTGGTTTGAGGACGACTTTGGAGTCGTTTGGCCCAAACTCCAGACACGAGGCGCTCACAGAGAGCGCGTGCAGATCACCCACTCGCTTAACTGACGCGATCGCCAGCAGAAAAGCGGTCTTTAGTGACAGGAGCTTTAAGCTCACCGAATGCAGAGGCTCAAATGCAGAGCTCTTCATGGCATCCAGGACCCTGGACAGGTCCCATATAGGGACTGAAGGGGGGCGAGGTGGGTGAAGCCTTCTAGCCCCTTTAAAGAAGCGAACAATGAGATCGTTCTTTCCTAGTGACAGTCCGTTCACTTGAATGTGATACGCTGCTATAGCAGCCACATAAATTTGAGCGTGGAGGGGGAACGACCCGCGTCCAGAAGCTCTTTTAAAAATTTAAGCACTTCTGACACTTCACAATCATGTGGGGTCAGACTTCGCGCTTTACACCAGTCCGAAAAAACTGACCATTTGCCTGAATAGAGCCGCCTGGTCGCGGGGGCTCTAGCTTCAGTAATAGTATTCAATACATTTTCAGAGAGGTTCTCATGTTCCCGTTGATGGGCCAGACATGAAGCGCCCATAGATCGGGACGGGGATGCCAGATCTGCCGTTCCGCCTGCATGAGGAGGTCTCTCCTCAGCGGGATCGGCCACGAATCTGTATCTGACATCTGACTCAGTAGTGAGAACCAAGGTTGATTTCTCCAAAGCGGGGCTATTAAAAGCACAGCTCATTTGCTCTCCCTGATCCTCTCTATGACCTGAGGTAACATTGAGATTGGGGGAAAAGCATAAAGAGGAAGGTTGGGCCATTCGTGGGCCAACGCATCCTTGTGCTTGGAGAAATATATTTGGCATTGAGCATAGTCTTGTGAGGCGAAAAGATCCACTTTTGCCTCTCCAAACCTGCCCCAATTGTCTGAATTGCATGTGGGTGAAGAGACCACTCTGCAGGGGACACTTTGCCCCTGGACAGCATGTCCGGACCCAAATTCAGAATGCCTGGCACATGAGTCGCTCTCAGCGAGCTCCGATTGTGCTTTGCCCATATTTGGACTTCTTCCGCCATTGTGTGCAGATCGATAGATTTCAGACCGCCTTGGCAATTTATATAGGCTACCACCGACCTGCTGTCCGTTCGGACCAGGACATGGTGGTGCTTTTTGTACGGAAGGAAAGCTCTTAGCGATAGCGTGACTGCTTTCATCTCGCGACAGTTTATGTAAAGGCTCCTCTCCGAGTCTGACCAGAGACCGGAGACTGGCCTGCCCTCGTGAAGGGCTCCCCAACCTAGGTTGAATGCATCTGTCGAAATAACTTTCCACTTCGTAACAGTGCCCAAACTCACGCCCGTCTGGTACCAGACGGGATTTTTCCAAAGAGCCAGAGCCAACACACAGCTGTGGTCTACCTTGATTTGCAATCGGCCCGAGAGCCATGCGTGAGCTGGAACGCGGCGATTCAGCCAGTGCTGTAGGGGGCGCATGTGCAACAGACCTAGTCTGAGAACTGGCGCCGCCGAGGCCATGAGACCCAGCATCCTCTGAAAGTGTTTGAGAGGAATGCGTGCACCGGACCTGAGGGAAACCGCTCGGTTCTGAACCGAGAGCGAGGGTGCGATCGAGACCGTCCCTCCAGCCGAAATTAAGTCCTAGTCCGCTCAGACAACACGGCCACAGTAGCTTACATCAACTATCAAGGTGGTCACGCTCCCGCCAGATGTTGCAACTCGTCCGCCACCTCCTCATATGGAGTCAGAAGCATCTGAGGTCGCTTTGTGCCATTCACGTTCCGGGAGATCTGAACTGTGCAGCCGACAAGCTCTCACGGCTTCAGACACTCCCGGGTTAGTGGAGACTCCATCCCCAGATGGTTCAGCTGATTTGGGAACAGTTCAGCGACTCACAGGTAGACCTGTTTGCCTCCCACGACTCTTCCCATTGCCGCCTGTTTTACTCCCTGACCGAGGGAACCCCTCGGGACGGACGCACTGGCGCACAGCTGGCTGCGGAGCCTCCGCAAGTATGCGTTCCCCCTAGTGAGCCTTCTTGCACAGACACTGTGCAAGATCAGGGAGGATAAGGAGCAGGTACTTTTGGTCGCCCCGTATTGGCCCGGCCGGACCTGGTTCTCCGAACTCATGCTCCTTGCGATAGCTCCTCCCTGGTCGAACCTCCTTTCTGAGAGACCGGGCACCCTATGGCACCCGCATCCCGATCTCTAGAACCTCCACGTGTGGCTCCTGGATGGGACGTCACCCTACCACCCTACCACCTCAGGTGCAGGCTACCATCACTTCGGCTAGGGCCTTGTCTACTCGACACACCTATGCGTTGAAGTGGAACCTCTTTGTCACCTGTTGCTCTTCTCGCCGAGAAGACCCCTGGAGATGGAGTCTGTGCTCTTGTTTCTACAAGAAGGGTTGGAACGAAGGCTGTCTCCTTCCACCCTGAAAGTCTATGTGGCCACTATCTCAGCCTACCACAACCTTGTAGAGACAAAAACGGTAAGTAAGCACAACCTGGTCATCAGACTAAATCCACCTCGCTCTCCCCTCGTACCCTCTTGGGATCTCGCAGTGGTCTTATCCGCTCTGCAGAGAGTCCCCTTCGAGCCTTTGCGATCAGTTGAGCTTAAGTTCCTGTCAATGAAGACAGCACTTCTGATCGCACTGGCATCTGTTAAGAGGGTAGGGGACCTGCAGGCATTTTTAGTTGACGAAGCGTGCCTGGAATTCGGGCTGACCGACTCTCACGTCATCCTGAGACCCCGGCCTGGATATATGCCCAAGGTTCCCACCATTCTGTTCAGGGAACAGGTGGTGAACCTGCAAGCGCTGCCTTTGGAGGAGGCAAACCCAACCTTGGCACTGCTCTGTCCAGTACGGGCCCTCCGCGCTTACATAGACAGGACGCAGTGTTTCAAGACCTCAGACCAGCTCTTTGTCTGTTATGGTGGGAAGCTGAAGGGAAGAGCTCTCTCCAAGCAAAGGTTGTCTCACTGGATAGTGGACGCCATTGTTTTGGCTTACCAGACGCAGGGCCGTCCATGCCCCCTTGGGGTGAGGGCACACTCCACTAGGAGTGTGGCCTCCTGCTGGGCTCTAGCGCATGGTGCCTCGCTAACAGACATCTGCAGAGCTGCAGGCTGGGCGACACCCAACACATTTGCCAGGTACTATAACCTCCGAGTGGAGCCAATGTTCTCTCATGTACTCACCTCAAGTAGTGGCCGGTAGCTGGACAGGCTCAGGTGTCTTCGCTTGCTCGCCATTTCACTCCACGGACTGCGATATTTTGGGACAGGTGTGCTACCCCTGAAGCCCTGAGTTCCTCCACCACTGTTGTTGCTGACACCAGAGTGCATGCCTGTTCGGTCAGCCCTCGTGTCTGGCTAGGTGCCCCATGTGCATGGTTCCCTCGCTGGGTGACCTCCACATGTGTATTTCCACTGTAAGCCTCCTTGAGCATGTGTCTTCCCTTGGCAAGCTTGCCATCCCTGGGGGTAAAAGTTTTCCACCTTTGGCTGGTTTCCCCAGAGTTCTTCCGTATGTAGCCTCTCTACGGGTAGGCACTTGGTGCATGTTTCCACGTGGAATAATGCTTCCCAGTGTACCATGGTATTCCTGTGATAAGTTGGAGTCCTTCGTCCGTACTAGTCTTACTACTGGGAGGTCACACTTACGCAGGGCACTGGACGACAGCCGAGTGGCGTTATTAGATTGGGACCCCCGTTCGTCAGTGACTGACGTTACTCGGAGTGACTGAATGAAAGGGAACGTCTTGGCTACGTACGAGGTTAATATTCAATTCACATATAGTTGTATAGCAACTCATATCTCATTACAGCAGTTATTAAAAGTTGTGATCATGATTACAATACATAGAACATTTGGCAGTGGTGCATGTTGATTCAGAGTTTGCTTCAACTGAAGTCCTGGCTGGGGTTGGCATCATCTCTTCACAGGGCATCTCGAGGTAGAAACAGAAAAGCACATGGAAAATAATTAACGTAGCTGATGTTCATAACATTTCAAGCAGAAAATAATCATGTGCATTTTATCTGATACACCTAGAGTACAAGGTTATGAGATGTAGCATTCTGTGAATGCTTGGCTTAAGACAGGGGTGTCCAAAGTCCGGCCCGCGGGTCAAATGCGGCCCGGGGATGAATTTCAAACGGCCCGCAGCGTGTCTATTAAAATGTAGCCTATTATATGTGGCCCGCCACGGATCATTTACAAGTCATGCAGTTTCACGATGTCACCGCAAGGTAGCAGTACTAGACTTTAGGCCAGGGAAACAGCGCCCAAAGCGGAACGAAACCGCTGCTTGTGCTCTGCGCAACTCGCGAGCTCTGACTCTGAACAAATGTGTTTACCTGCTGAGTGTCTCCATCACGCGCCCACTAAACAGCCTTCGAAGCCCGTGAGAAGTGTTCGAGTTCAGCGCTGAGGTCTCCGGTACCGAATCTCTCTGTGATTTGATTTAATTTAAATCCAGTTAAACAGCGCTGACTTAATAAACAACACTAACGTGCAAATCAGCTGAGCCGATTCAAAATAATTTTCAAACAACAATTCGCATTTCGAATTCATCATGCGTTTACTGTGGTAACACCTGTGACCCTGGTAATTTGTCAGAAATGTAGGTTAATATCTAATTTTATTTAATTTGTAATGTAGACATGTATTACATGAGTAATAAAGGCCAAATTGCAGACTATTTTTTGTCATAAACTTGCAGTTTTGTGCATTTGTATTTATATGTCTATAGACTAAATACTTTAATACTATTCTATATATATATATATATATATATATATATATATATATATATATATATGTATTACTTTTTGCCTTGTGCGCCCTGCAAAAAATGCTGTCATTTAGTATTTTTGTCCTGTTTCTAGTCTAAATATATCTAAAAATTATATCTAAAAGATGTTACGAGATAAGTAAAATGACATTAGATATTTTTTCTTGTTTTCTGGAAAACACTATTTAATTGAAGTGAGTTTTTGTTTAAAATAAGCAAATATATCTGCCAATGGGGTAAGAAAAATAATGTTTCTGTTTGGAATCTTTAAGGAAGATTTTGGAAGATTATTTTTCTAATCCATTGGCAGATAATTTAGTTTGTTTCAAGCAAAAACTCAATTCATTTAGAGTTTTTCCCCCAGGAATGAAGAAAAAATATGTAATTTTCCTTAGTAAAAGCATCTTGATTTAAGAATTTTTTGATATTTGGACTAGAAAAAAGACAGAAATACCAAGTCAGAAAAGCATGTTTTGTAGTGTGGTTTTACCTGTGGTGATCTAAATAGAGCACTTATTAAATTTAAATTAGAATAGAGTTCTAACTTCTAACTCCGTAATAATATTAAAATTTCACCCATTAAAACTTTTTGGTTGATGAAAGTTTTACAGATATTGTTAAATATCTATACATTTCCTGTGTCCTATCTCAAGCTACTCTACTGTCAGCTCAAGCTTTTGTCAAATATATATATATATATATATATATATATAATAGAAAAGGGACCGGCCCCCAGGTATGTCCACAACATCAAATCCGGCCCCCTTTAAAAAAAGTTTGGACACCCCTGGCTTAAGAGATGTCTTTAATCTAGATTTAAACTGGGAGAGTGTGCCTGAGCCCCGAACTTTATCAGGAAGGCTATTCCACAGTTTAGGAGCCAAATGTGAAAACATACACACATACATAGCTGAACCATTTGGGGCCTTATAGATCAGTAGCAATACTTTGTAACCAATATGGAACTTAATGGGCTACCAGTGTACAGATGATAAAATTGGTGTTATATGATCATATTTTCTTGACCTGGTAAGAATTCTAGCAGCTGCATTTTGGACTAACTGTAGCTTGTTTATGAGGATGCAGGACAACCACCTAGTAATGCATTACAGTAATCCAGTGTAGAGGTCATGAATGCATGATCTAGCTTTTCTGCATCAGAAACAGATAACATGTTCCGTAGCTTAACAATGTTTCAGAGGTGGAAGAAGGCTATTTTTGTAACATATGGGGCGGCAGTGGTTCAGTGGTTCATGTAGGTTGTCTACAAACCGGAAGGTTGGTGGTTCGATCCCCGGTTCCACCTGACCAAGTGTCGAGGTGTCCATGAGCAAGACACCTAACCCCAGCTGCTCCCGACGAGCTGGATGGCGCCTTGCATGTCTGACACCGCCGTCGGTGTGTGAATGGGTGAATGTGAGGCAATGTGTAAAGCGCTTTGGATGGCCATTGGTCTGTTAAAAGCGCTATATAAATGCAGTCCATTTACATATGAAATATGATTTTTGAAAGTCAAGTTGCTGTCTAATATAACACAAAGGGCTGTGTTTTCCAAAAGCATCGTAAGCCTAAATTGATCGTAAAACAATGCCACCAGTGGTCTCTACGATCAACTTAGGCTTCCGATGCTTTTGTGAAACGCAGCCCAGGGGCCTCATTTATAAACGTTGCGTACGCACAAAAGAAGGCGTACGCCGCTCTCTACGCAATAATTGGTATTTATAAAAAGCAAACTTGACGGGAAAATGTGCGGTCCTTCACGCAAGCTCTGACCCAGGCGTACGCACAAAAACGGGTGAAATGAGAAATGGCGACACCGTCGGCAGATGGAAGAAACACGTGAAAGTGTGTGAAACTGTAGACCGTTGTGTAAAAGAAATGGCTATGCCTCTCATAAATAACATTAAGACTTCACAAAGCAAGTCTTACAATGAACAGCCTACACGAACACCCGTTTGATCGATCTGCAGTGTAAAACAAACAAAAGCAAACGAAAATTACAACATAAATGCAAATTAACACATATTTGCAAAAAGAAAAGTGAAATATGTTCTGCAATAATATTGGCATGTTATGCATTGCAATTCATCCTCATAAATATGGTAAACAACGAAATAGCTAATGTACAAAACTGATATTCTTGTCAAGTGTCCGTCTGGCGGAGCAGATAGATGCAATTAGACAGATAGATAGATAATTAGGGAGATATATAGATAAATAGATAGATGTATTAATTGTCCACTGGGGAAAGTTGTTTTCATAGTAAAATTTCTTCATCAGCTACGTTCATGGTATTCATGCATATGCCTTTAGTTTTATTTTTGATAAAATGACGTATGTCTCAACCATTCAGAAAGCTGCAAGACATTACATTTGCACGGAACTATTTCCCATTTCCACGTAGATTATAACCGACATCTGTAGCTTGTCAGATTCAATTAAATGGATGGAAATAAAATGCCCATCTCAATGCATAATGACGCACAATGGCTGATCTTGTGCTCTAGAAGATGTGGCGAATGGAAGGATTCGGAGTGAACGCATCTTCAGACAGCAAGAGGACACACTCTGGCGATGGAGCACTAGACGCTTTTTTGCCTCGACTTTGATGTCCGACCATTTCTTTTTTATTTCGGCGATAGTCCGAGGTTGTGAGGCTACAGCATTTACGGCGTCTGCAACCTTTTGCCACTCAAGTGTCTTTTTGGCATTAGTAATGCCCACACTGTGCCCTCCAAACAACACTTTTCTTCTCTTTTCAACCTCGCCAACGATAACTTCTACCTCACATTGAGTGAAGTTTCGTTTTTTTTTAATTTCCTCTCTGTGTTTGCCATGATTTCGCAACCTATGAATATTAACTTGTGTGCGTTTCACGGACTATTTATGGGCAAGTATGGGCGTGACATGAAGCCGCAAAAGCTGCGCTACATTTAGAATTGATTGTGATTTATTAAGGGAAAACTGCGTAGGATGTGCGTGCGCACGGTTTTATAAATCCGAATATTTCTGTGCGTACGCACGTCCTATGTTTCATCCGTACGCCAATTCTGACGCAAATCCTACGCAAAGTTTTATAAATGAGGCCCCTGGTCTTTAACTGTAGAGGATGAAGTAACAGTACATCCTTCTATTCTAAGAAATTCTGTGTACAGGTTTTTGGTCCAACAAGTAATACCTCAGTCTTATCTGGATTTAGTAGACACTGGTCAACCAATATTTTATATCTTTAATGACACTGTCAACTTGGTCAACTTTTAGAGATTTAATTTGGTCATGATGTATAACTGAGTATCATCGGCATAACAGTGGAAACTAATTCCATGTTTTCTAATAATATTACCAAGGGACAGCATGTATATTAAAAATAGCAGAGGTCCTAACACAGATGTATGTGATGTAGTGCTGTGTGTATATATATATATATATATATATATATATATATATATATATATATATATATATATATATATATATATATATATATATATATATATATATATATATATATATATATATACATACACATACTGTATATGCACTGTATTGCCAAAAGTATTGGGACACCCCTCCAAATCATTGAATTCAGGTGTCCCAATCACGTCCATGGCCACAGATGTATTAAATCAAGCATCTAGGCATGCAGATTGCTTCTACAAACATTTGTGAAAGAATGGGTTGCTCTCAGGAGCTCAGTGAATTCAAGTGTTGTATCGTGATAGATTGCCACCTATGCAATAAGTCCATTTGTGAAATTTCCTCACTACTAAATAGTCCACTGTCAACTTTTAGTGCTATTATAACAAAGTGGAAGCAATTGGGAACAACTGCAACTCGGCCACGAAGTGGTAGGCCTTGTAAAATCACAGAGCGGGTTCAGTTCATGCTGAGGCACACAGTGCGCAGAAGTCGACAACTTTCTGCAGAGTCAATAGCTACAGACCTCCAAACTTTGTGTGGCCTTCAGATTAGCTCAAGAACAGTGTGTAGAGAGCTTCATGGAATGGGTTTCCATGGCCGAGCAGCTGCATCCAAGCCTTACATCACCAAGTGCAATTCAAAGCGTGGGATGCAGTGATGTAAAGTACAGTGCCACTGGACTCTGCAGTGGAGACGTGTTCTCTGGAGTGACGAATCACGCTTCTCTGCCTGGCAATCCGATGGATGAGTCTGGGTTTGGTGGTTGCCAGGAGAACGGTACTTGCCTGACTGCATTGTGCCAAGTGTAAAGTTTGGTGGAGGGGGATTATGGTGTGGGGGGTGGTTTTTCAGGGGTGGGGCATGGCCCCTTAGTTCCAGTGAAAGGAACTCTTAAAGCTTCAGCACACCAAGACATTTTGGACAATTTCATGCTCCCAACTTTGTGGGAGCAGTTTGGGAAGGGCCCCTTCCTGTTCCAACATGACTGCGCACCATTGCACAAAGCAAGGTCCATGAAGACATGGATGAGCGAGTTTGGTGTGGAGGAACTTGACTGGCCTGTACAGAGTCTTGACCTCAACCTGATTGAACACCTTTGGGATGAATTAGTGCGGAACTGCGAGCCAGGCCTTTTTGTCCAATATTAGTGCCTGACCTCACAAATGCGCTTCTAGAAGAATGGTCTAGAAGAAATGATCTAGAAGAAAAATTCCCATAAACACACTCCTAAACCTTGTGGAAAGCCTTCCCAGAAGAGTTGAAGCTGTTATAGCTGCAAAGGGTGAGCCAACTCCACATTAAACCCTACAGATTAAGAATGGGATGTCATTAAAGTTCATGTGCATGTAAAGGCAGACGTCCCAATACTTTAGGCAATATAGTGTGTGTATATATATATACACAACACTACATGTTTCACTCACTATAATATTTTAGACTCAGGAAACTACCTCAGTGGATCAAATGAACACTGAAGACAAAAGAATAGTTAAACATGTACAATAAGGAGATTATAGTATCGTGGAAGGGGGTGTTATATTTCAGCCATCTGATATTGTGATGTGAAGTTTGTTGTATTTTACAGGTGAAACATTTTGTCATGTTCTCTGACCCTGGTGTGTATTACTCAGCGTGTTGCAAGGGGTGTGTCTTGTGTCGTAACAGCTCTCTTTCTGTATGCGTGCAGCTATGCAGCAGGTGTTGGATAACCTGGGCGAGTTGCCCGCCACCACCGGGGCTAAAGACATTGACCTCATCTTCCTCAAAGGCATCATGGAGAGTCCTATAGTCCGCTCACTGGCCAAGGTAAAGCACACTCAGCTGTCCAGGCTTTACTCTAGTTGATTTGAATAGCAAATGAGGTTAATCTAAAAACAAATTTAATTTGTGACTAAATTATATAAATAATTATTGGACAACTTTTGTCTGAAAAGCACACTCATCATCAACACATTTAGAAAGTCATGCGAATTTGTCAGATCAAAAATGTGTCATGCGATTAAATTAGTGTTAAATTCACAGAGAGGAGCAACTAGACACTGTAAGAAATATCAGTTCATGGATTGATGAAATGATGAGATGTTTGTGTTCAGGCTCATGAGCGTTTGGAGGATGTGAAGTTGGAGGCTGTGCAGGAGAATAATGTTGAGCTTGTGACTGAGATTCTGGGTGACATCAGCGGGCTGAGCGTACGAGATGACAGTGCTGCAGAGCTCTCCAAAATCCTGCTGGAGCCCCATTTTCAGGTAGAATATTTGTACCTCGTACCTTATCTTGTTTCATCTAAACTCATACTAGGGCTGCGCAATATATCACAGTTATCGAAATATCGCAAGGGCATGCAATATCTGAATGATTTTAATAGGCTACTTCAACATTAGACTGGGCACACGACTGTTACTTATGTGACTTGCTTGAATTTAAAAAGAGTTATTAAATGCAATAATTTGCAAAAAACAACTCCCTGCAGTCTCGTGCTGTCTGCTGTCTGACACACACACCGAAATGTGCGCACAAGCTGTTCTTTTTTTCGTGTCTTTTTACACACTCAAACTGTCAAATACACGCACAGTTATGTCTTGATGAGTATTCATGTAAACACAGTTGGTGATGCTTTAAGTGAAAGATATCAGTTGGGGAAAGAAATAGATTTTATACACTTGAAGCAATATCGTATCGCATATCGAATATCGCATTATTTAACAAGGATATCACATATCGCATTTTTCTTCAATATCGCACAGCCCTAACTCACACTTTCTCATTTTGTATTCTCTCATCTAATATAATATTTTCTTGTAACTTCTTGTCTCATCTCTTCTTGTACATTTTCTACTTTTCTTGTCTCTTCTTGTACCTTATTGTCTTGTCTTATTTCATCTCATGTCTTTTTATCTTGTCTCATCTCGTACCATCTCTTCTCATTTCATCTCGTGCTTTTTCTACTTTTCTCATCTAATCTCATACCCTCTCTTCTCGTTTCATGCCTTCTCATCTTGTACCGTATCTTCCCATCTCATACCTTCTCTTCTAATCTCATTCCATCTCTTCTCGCTTCATCTCATCTCATGCCTTCTCTTCTTGTTTCAACTCATCTCGTACCCTCTCCTTTCATCTCACCTCATACCATCTGGTCTCATTTCATCTCCTCTTATACCTTCTCTTTTCATCTCGTACCTTATCTTCCCATCTCATACCTTCTCTTCTTGTCACATCTCATTCCATCTCTTCTTGTTTTATATCATGCCTTCTCTTCTTGTCTCAACTCTTCTCGTACCATCTCCTCTGCTTTCATCTAATTTCATACCATCTCTTCTCGTTTCATCTCATCTCATGTCTTCTCTTTTCGTACCTTCTCTTCTCTTCTCTTCTCATCCTTTCTTCTTGTCTCATCTCCTACCATCTCTTCTTGTTTCATCTCATACCTTCTCTTCTTGTCTCAACTCATCTCGTACCCTCTCCTCTCCTTTCATCTCATTTCATGTCTTCTAGTCTCGTCTCATCTCATACCTTCTCTTCTCATTTCATACCTTCTCTTCTTGTCTTATCTCATCTTGTACCCTCTTTTCTTGTTTCCACTCATCTCATGCCTTCTCTTCTCATCTCATACCTTCTCTTCTTGTCTCATCTCCTACCATCTCTTCTCGTTTCATCTCATGCTTTCTCTTCTTGTCTCAAATAATCTCGTAAACTCTCCTTTCATCTCATGCCATCTCCTCATCTCGTATCCTCTCTTCTCATACCTTCTCTTCTTGTCTCATCTCATACCCTCTCTTCTCATTTCATCTAATCTCATGCCTTCTCTTCTAATTTCATCTAATCTCATACCTTCTCTTTCTCATCTCATGCCTTCTCTTCTTGTCTCAACTCATCTCGTAAGCTCTTCTCTCATTTGATCTCATCTTATGCCTTTTCCTCTTATAGCTTCCCTTATTGTCTCATCTCATCTCATACCTTCTGTTCTTGTTTCATCTCGTCTCACGCCTTCTCGTCTCATCTGGTACCCTCTATTCTCATTTAATCTCATCTCGTACCTTCTCTGCGGAAACGACTAAAACTCTGTATTATGCATGCCAGACAAGTGCCAGACGCACTTGCCTATAGACTAAACACATAATATTTGCATGCTTTCATTCTCAAAGATTTTGACAGATTTTGAAAGATTTTAGACATTTTTTGAAGTTTACACGAAGATGATAATGGTATCATTTCAAAGCTATTTAATAACCATTTCAAAGTTTGCCATGCAAATTAATGGGCAGAACGCATTAAAAGTTTTCTATTTTAGTTGAAAATGGTGTCATGTAAGCATCCCCAAAGTAAAAAACGAATGATTTTTTACAACGGAAATTAATCAATCAAAAACGTAGTTCAGCTGGACAATAACTTTTTTCTAGAACTGCTGTACAGCCAAAACAATCTCTCTTCCATTAATTTCCTATTATCACTGTAAATCTGCTTTGAAACAATCTGTATGGTAAAAAGAGCTTTATAAATGAAGGTGACTTGACTTGACCTTATTATCTTATCTTATCTCATATCTTACCTTCTCTTCTTGTCTCCTCTCATACCTTCTTATCTTGTCTCATCTCATATCTTACCTTCTCTTCTGGTCTTGTGTTGTCTCATCTTAAACCCTCTCTTTTTTCTCATCTCATACCTTCTCGTCTTGTACCTTCTAACTTTTTTTCAATATATTTCAATAATTATTTTGTTCTCACTTCCTCTCTTTTATTTCAGTGTCTTTTGGAAGCCCATGACATAGTGGCATCTAAGTGCTATGAAGCCCCAGCCCCTCCTGAAGTGATCAATGATGCGGCAGTAAACAACGCTCTTATGCAGGCCGATGCAGTGAGGATGATTGGCATCCGCAAGAAAGCAGGAGAACCTCTGGTGTGTTTTTATGAATATATAGATTTGTATATGGCCACAAGTTGAATCAACAATTTTAAAATCTCATCCAGTCACAATTTCAGTCAATATCCAGTCCAAATACGCAGATGATCCAACTGGGCAAAAGAGTCTATATGCGTGTCATTACTTATGCTATCGTTTTTTCCCAGGGTGTGACTTTCCGAATGGACAAAGGTGACCTGGTAATTGCCCGCATCCTCCACGGAGGGCTGATTGACAGGCAGGGGCTGCTGCATGTGGGTGACATCATAAAGGAGGTGAACGGGAAGGACGTTGGCAATAATCCCACTGAGCTCCAGGAGATGCTCAAAGAATGTAGTGGAGGAATAACGTTGAAAATACTGCCCAGCTACAGAGATGCTCCGGCGCCACCACAGGTACACACACACACACACACACACACACTCACATAATAATATCCATATACACCACTGTTTAAAAATTTGGCTCTGTAAGAATTTTTTTTAATGTTTTTGAAAGAAGTCTCATGACCAAGGCAGCATTTATTTGATCAAACATGCAGTAAAACAGTAATACACTGTAATAAAAATTCAAAATAACTGTTTTCTATTTTAATATATTTTTAAACGTAATTTATTCCTGTTATGGAAGCTGAATTTTCAGTCTTCAGTGTCACATGATCCTTCAGAAATCATTTTAATATGCTGATTACTTATTATTATCAATGTTGAAAACAGTTGTGCTAATTAATATTTTTGTTTTGAAACCGTGAAAGGATTCTATTATCTTTTGAACATCATTTATTTGAAATATAAATATTTATAACATTATAAGTGGACATTTACTGTCAATTTTGATCAATTTAATTAATCCT
This sequence comes from Gobio gobio, assembly GCF_949357685.1. Lineage (NCBI taxonomy): Eukaryota > Metazoa > Chordata > Actinopteri > Cypriniformes > Gobionidae > Gobio > Gobio gobio. The sequence goes on along the minus strand of NC_137104.1, from coordinate 35,800,061 downwards.
TGCTGAAAAAAAGTATTACATTTCTTTAAAAAAAATCATACTGACCCCACTTTGAAGTTTACGCTAAATTCAACTGCATATGAAGACACTGAATTTGCCAAATCATGTTTATACATGCAGTTCAAATCCACCAGTATTTGTTTCAGGGCATCTTCGTGAAATATAAAATGCACATATGTAGACTTATGTGCACGCCGACACATAAGACATCCATTCTTGGGGTTGCATTTGGCCATTTGTAAAATCCCATGATGCTTTGTAGTAAAAAAGATCCCTGAGAGCCCTATTAATAACACTCCACATGCTATCTGGGGCAAGACACGCGCACACTCAAAATCTCATTACATGGCTCCTGGTATTTTCTCTGTAACACACATCTCTCTCTGTGTTCACATAATGTATTTATGGATTTTTCTTTGAGAAAGGGAATCTGCTAATAACATGAATAATTTTGTTATTGTGATTCAATATCTGAAAGTCAGTGACACTAGGTGACAAAATAAGGATTCTTTTCATCTTCCATTTATGTAAATATTATATCATCCCCACCTCCTCAATCTGTTCAAATCTAGGAAGATCTGCCATGGAAAATTAGTTGTTATACTTGTCAGATCATGAAGCCTGATCAAATAAATGTTAGTGTGTGTAAGGTTAAGGGTAGGTTATCTTTAATATGAATGCTTTTCCAGATAAGCGCATATGGCACCACAATGCCACGGGATGCATGGATTTAAGCCATTTAAGCACATTTAAAACATCTACATTAATACACTAAAATATTTCAGATTTAAATGTTGCATGGTGCTCCCCAAATGATGCTTTTTGCTCCCATGTGGTGTAGTTATATGACATCTTCCTAACAGGGCCATGCTTACCAGCAACACCTTGATCTCTTAGTTGAAGTAAATATGTATTGGTTGTACGTTTTAATTTATTTATGCTTTACTTTTTCATTCTCTGTGTAAAAGTTCACAAAGCATCAATTACACACCTAATGCACAGTCTTTGCTCCTCATTTTTGTTGTACTAATGCTAACAAGTGGAAAAAGGAATATGAACTTTCATTACTATTATCATTTGCCGTTTTATTTTAATGTTAACATTATTATTATTTACCATGGAATGCGAACAGCCCAGGTTCAAAGCCTGAGTGACCGAGAGTGTGACGTTTTCTCAGAAGTCATTTGCTGATTGCTAAATAAATGATGTACTGTATTAGTGAATATAATAATCATACTGAGTGCTGGTTAGCGTTTGGATTAATTTGTTCAATCACCTGTTTTATTTCTCCCAGGTGTACGTGCAGCCACATTTTGACTACAATCCAGCCAATGACAATCTAATTCCATGCAGAGAGGCGGGACTTGCTTTCCAAAGGGGTGATATCCTGCAGATTGTCAACCGAGAAGACCCAAACTGGTGGCAGGTATGATTATTGTGGTTTTTAATTACCTATTCTTATTCATTTGCAGTAGTTGGTCATTGTATTTTTCTGGCAATATTGTTTTGACTGACAGGCATGCCATCTGGTGGAAGGAAGTACTGGGCTGATTCCCAGTCAGTTTCTGGAAGAAAAGAGGAAAGCATTTGTTCCTAGAGACCTAGATGGAGCAGGTGATATACTTAAACACACTACTGTTGCCATAACATGAAACCAAATGACAGAAATATTTTCTGAAACGTCTGACACTGTTTAAAGGACAGCCCATATACATGTATTGTCTTATCATGTATTAAAATCTATGGCACATTTTTGTATGGGATACACACAAATTTGTCCATATATGTTATAGCAATGCCACAAGCCTACAGAAAATACAAACTTAATGCCATCTAGTGGACAACCACATAACATTACATCAGCGGTTCCCAAACTGGGGTACGTGAACAAAATGCTAAGTTTTTCCGTTCTTTTAATTCTACCCCACCTTAAAATAACATTAAAACTGAGCATGTATTTCTAGCAGTGTAAAAACATCTTTTGTTGTCAAAACTAACTGAATCCACACAGGCATCATGCATATAGGTTGCATGCAGAGTATGCTGCCTTAGGGTTTTAGCACTTGAAGAACAAATATAGACACAAACTGTACATAGAAATTGATTAAGACTCATCAATACAGAAACATACCCTGTGTGAGTTCTTGTTTTTAATGTTGATAATATACAAGCAATAGGCTCTAATGCATTTTCCCCCCGAATATGCACACGATTGCAAATGTGAGATTTTTTATAGGTCTGCAACAATTCCTCAAGCAAAAAGATAATATTAAGTTTAAACACAGTATTGTCAATAGTGTGTGCTCTATTTCGTAACTAAATAATAGTTCCAACTAAAGCCACAGCAGAACTGTTATGTTTCACCAAGCGTGGTTAGTGAATGAATCTGCGGCTTTGAACAATTCGGGAGAATCAACGATTCAAATACCCATTCATGAATACAACGTTTGCTTAGTTACTGAATGAATGACTCAATGACTCACTCATTAAGACAGTGAATTGCCGACACATACTGGTGGTTAGTTTGATATTTAAAAGTATCGCTTTGTTTTTACCATCATTTCATATTGAAAACATGATCTCATAACATTATTTACACCTATTGTAATTGCATTAATGCTAGCTCTGAGCATCATTTTATTGTTTATAATGTTTCCTGAGGTGCACTTATAATGTTAGTGTGATTTTTACATCAAAAATTGTAATAATTTAGAAATAAAAGGCATTTTTCCTACCCTGATTTTAGCCCTCTGATTTGAACGCTCTGTTTTAAAGGTTAAAATGAAAATTATCCCATAATTAACTCACCCTCAAGCCATCCTAGGTATATATGACATTTTTCTTTCAGACGAATACAATTAGAGTTATATAAATGTCCTGGCTAATCCAAGCATTATAATGGCAGTAAATGGCAGCCCAAAATTTTAAGCCAAAAAAAGTGCAAAAGTTAATAAAAGCCTTATAGCATTATATTTAGATCTATGGCATTATATTTCGATCGTGGCATGAAAGGATCACAGACATGTTGAGCGCATAAATGCAGTGATCATTGCAACTCAATTTCTGCACACTAACTAATGCTTTCATCATAACTAGCAGTGCAAATACAATGTAAAAAAGAGATTCGTTGATTATAACGAGAATTTTGGCAAGAGTTCAGAACTCAGTCACTGATAAACTTGTGCTGTTTGATTGACAGCTCCAGCGATTGTAAAGGGAGTGTTCCTTGCTCGCTTTCTATGTATAGTTTACATAACAGATTTTTTCATCCTACCAAGAGAAACAATGTGAAGTTGGCCATTTAGTCACTGGTTTGATTTACTGACACATAGACAAAGAACATATGACTGTACATGAATCATTACATTTCAGAAATCACTGGTCACAGATCAGGCATTAGAATTAACACGGTTACTTACATATTGTTGCATTACTGTCGAGTCCACATCATAAATGTCTTATAATATACCGAATACAAATAAATAATGCTCAACTGAGACATTCACATTGTTGGAAATAAATAACCACATTCATAGCATTAGGATCCTTTGGAAAGTAATGTTATTTTTAGTCCAGTGATCCTGTATCTCTCTTCTCTCCTTGTCATCTCACTAACACACGGCCAAAGTTGATGCGGTCTTTCCACAACGAGACATTCTCTAGGCTTGGTTCTTATAGCATGATGGCCTCTTATATGTCAAATGGGGGGGTGCTAGGATTTAAAATTCCACAGGGGGTACGCCACTCTAAAAAGTTCGGGAACCACTGCGTTACATAATTAGAGTATACTTTACTTTATTGTCCTTTTCAGGAAATTTGTTTTGGACTCGAAGCTGCAATAATACACTACATACATTCACACAACAGACAACATTAAAGAAAGGAAAGAAAAAAAACACTCCAAGTAATTTAGAACAATGACTACATCTTGCTGTTTGAAATATTAATAGATGCAGGTATAAATTATTTTTTGTAACGGTTGCTCTTACAAAGTGGGACTCTATAATGATGGCAGAAGTTGATACATCGAAAATAGAACATGGCTTGAATCACTCACTATTGTCTGTGCATTCTTAAGAACCAACGAATCATAAATGAATTGTATTAATATTGTAATTAATATACCTCTCTTGCTCTGTCTTTTTCTCTATTTTTTAGGAATCCTATGTGGAACAATAACTGGTAAAAAGAAGAAGAAGATGATGTACCTCACTGCCAAAAATGCAGGTAAAAAGATAAAAATATGTTGTTATATAAAAATGTTTTAAAATTGTGTACTAATTAAAATCAAATTTAGAAAGAGCTTGATCTTGACAGAATAAAATAGACATAATAAAATATTTTAAAATAAAATGACATCTCAAGCACAATAAATAATTTATATATTGTTCCTGTGAAAGATTATAAAATATATATTTTAATAATAATATTCTGAAATATATAAAAAATATATATTTAAAATAAAATTCTAAATTACTCATTTATAGAATAAGTACAAAATGACCCCATCATTTTAACTTACTTTCGAAAGGTCTCTTCTTGCTTTTTGACCTAAAATATATATGCATCCTTTATTCGAATATATCTAGTTGACCCATAGTGTTTCCTCTTTTGTATGGTTATTCTGCAGAGTTTGATCGTCACGAGCTTCAGATCTATGAGGAAGTAGCACGTATGCCACCATTTCAGAGGAAAACCCTCATTCTCATTGGAGCGCAAGGAGTGGGGCGCCGGAGCCTGAAAAACAGACTAGTTGTACTACATCCCACCCGCTTTGGTACCACCGTACCGCGTGAGTGGCTAAGGAATACTCTTATCTATATAATATAAATAAAATACAAAAAATACATTTTCTTGTCTATATGTTTACCCATTTCTTTCTTCTGTCTCAATATCTCAGATACGTCTCGGCGGCCTCGCGATGACGAGCGAGATGGTCAGTCGTATAGATTTGTAACGCGTCTAGAGATGGAGACCGACATCAAAGCGGGCCGGTACTTGGAACATGGAGAGTACGACGGCAACCTCTACGGTACTAAAATCGACTCCATCCATGAGGTGGTGAACGGAGGCCGTACATGTATCCTGGACGTCAATCCTCAGGTGAGTGCTTTGACAACAGCTCTCAAAGTCAGAGAGGTTCACTGTAAGGTGGAAAATAATCAAAGATATTTGAAATAGAACAAAATCATCTGCTTTGCTGTTAGCAGCCATCGTTGTGATCAAGATATTGAAATTGACTCAACCCCCTCCCCCTTAACGCCATCAGAGGGGCCAGTTGGAGTTAGAAGAACAAAAGAATGGCTGGATGGCAAAAAGGTTTTTACACCTTTGATTCAATGGGGGAAGTTTTGTCTGATTGGTTACTTTCAAACGTCTTACGGTTTGGTCTGATTGGTCAGTTTTAAAAGAGTCAGATTTGAATTTGGTGAGATCAGGGAAGAGGATAAAAGAGGATTTCAACTGTAGCTCGCGCTCTTTTGGATTCTCTGGCTTTCTTTAGAGAGAGCTGCTCTTTAGCTCTCTCTCTCTCTCTCTTTCTCTCTCTCTGTAAGACCGCATGAATTCGCTCCAAGGATCGGTAGCGAACCGCGGTGAAGGCCGCACGCGTTCAGTGTTTCAGCTGGAAACATGGATTTGATTATAATATTCTTTATCTGACTCCATTTATCATAGTTGTCGCATTTAGAAGAGAATGCCAACTGGTTGTTTGATCATTTATATTTGATAGTTAATCATACATTTAATCGTTCCGTTTTAACCCTTTGTTGCAATTATACCTTCCACATTGGAGATAGTTAATAATTACAGATTAATTCAGAAAGTATCAAAAATGTAACAATTTATTAACAATCAAGTAAATGTAAAATGTCAATCACATAATAGGCATAAATCTCTTTTAAAAGGAAACACAAATTCTAGTTGGTTACACTTAAAATAGTTTCAAATAGATGTAAACATAAACCCTTAATTATGCTCAGTAGGCCTCTGCCTAAAATGTTACCTGTGAGATAGAGAGAGAGAGAGAGAGAGAGAGCTAAAGAGCAGCTCTCTCTAGAGAAAGCCAGAGAATCCAAAAGAGCGCGAGCTACAGTTGAAATCCTCTTTTATCCTCTTCCCTGATCTCACCAAATTCAAATCTGACTTGATCACGACGATGGCTGCTAACAGCAAAGCAGATGATTTTGTTCTATTTCAAATATCTTTGATTATTTTCCACCTTACAGTTAGATATTATTTTATGCAATTTAGGCTAATTCGAATTAGGAATATATGAAACATACTATACCGTTTGGGATCAGTAACTTTTTCCCACATTGATGATCATAAGAAATGTTTCTTGAGCACCAAATCAGCATACTAGAATGATTTCTGAAGGATCATATGACTGAAGACTGGAGTAATGATGCTAAAAATTCAGCTTTGCAACACACACACACACACACCCTGGACCACAAAACCAGTCATAAGTCGCATGGGTATATTTGTGGCAATAGCCAACAATACTTTGTATAGGACAAAATTATCGAATTTTCTTTTATGCCAAATATTAATTAATAAATTAATTCATATTAACTGATATTAAGTAAAGATCATTCCATGACGATATTTTGTAAATTTCCTACTGTAAATATATAAAACATTTATTATTAGTATAATGTATAGGGCTTAATTTGGACAACTTAAAATTTTTGGCGATTTTCAAATAGTTGTATCTCGGCTAAATATTGTCCTATCCTAACAAACATAAATCAATGGAAAGCTTATTTATTCAGCTTTCAGATTATGTATAAATCTCATTTAACCCTTTAAGACCTAAGGGTATTTTTACAATTAATTTTCCGCCTGGTGTTATTTACTAAAAAAGCTTGTAAAACATCAACCCTGTTGTGCACAGACAATTGACACACCTCTTTTTTTCAAGACAAGCTGCACTGTCAGTATATTTGTGTTGCATTGATGTCACCTGAATGTAAAATAAGTTATGGGACCATAAAGACAAATGAAAACATAAAACGGAAATTGAATCACTCAAATATTTATTGAAAACACACACAAATAAATAAAAGCTAAGCATATTTCCTCTGGAAAACAGTTTGTTCAAGTCTTTAGAGTCCTGGAACTCAGGAATAAACATGATAACTTATACAGAACCAAAACTATTTACATTTTTCCAAAAAAAGTCCAGGCGCTTTTGGCCTCTTTGGATTTTGGATATTTACTGGTGCCAAGCCTCAAAACAGTTCCTATCAGGAACTTCTCCTCAAACTTTCTCCTCAAACTTTTTCCTCAAACTTTCTCCACAAAACTACTAAAAACTGCAGCGCGTCTCTCTCTCTCTATCCTCAACACTAGCCGTGCGTCTCTATCTCTCTTCACAATAAAAGAGCTGTGGTTCATGCGTAATGACGCACACCAACGTGGATGACGGATCAGCCTGTCATTGGTCAAACCCTCATCCAAAATGGCAGCTAGCATCGCGCTAGCGGCAAAAATGACGGAAAATGTATAAATTATGGACATCAAGTGGATATATCTTGGATGTAAGCGTTTTGATTTATTGCTGAACAACTCCAAAAAGATGCACATGTTCCAGGCTGGATAGAAAACCTTCTGTAAAGGCTACAAAGACACCAAAGACACCCCCGTGATGGCTAGCTCGTTAGCTTTCTGCTGGAAAAAACGGTAAGAAAATCGATAAAAGTTTCATGAAATAATATAGATATTTATCGGAGGTGCCGTGTGACGTTGTGGGCGATGCCGTCGGGCTCTGAGGGTTAAAAAAATTTACCCTTATGACTGGTTTTGTGGTCCAGGGCCATACAATCAGGGCTTGACATTAACTTTTTTGCTCACCAGCCACTGTGGCTAGTGGTTTTCCAAAGTTACTAGCCACTCAGCATTTTCACTGGCCACAATTTTGCTGCTTGGAAATTACATTTTATATGATTAAAGTTGAATTTGGCATGCTTAAATTACTAGATTTTGAGTCATTTTACTTGATTTAAAAGATTTAAAACCCTTTCAAACTTTCAATGCAGAGTGACCACCCAAATCAAGACTACATTGTATATCAGCTGGTATGCAGGTGGGCAAGGGGTGGGCAATATGGCTAATATGAGAAATTGAATATAGGCTAAATAAAAGAACAAAGAAGCAAGTTACAAAAACAATAATACATTTCTTTAAAAAAAATACAGATACAGTAGGTTTATTTAATATGTATACATTTACAATATGCATACATTTACATTTACTGTATTTACATACAGGACGTTATAACGAGTAGGAATATAGTGTGACCCCTTTAAGAGTGCGCGCTCCCTGTTGAGAATGCGTATCAATAGTACAAGTGTGCAGTGCAGTGCACCACACAGTTTTTCGCGTGCATACGATACGCACTTTATGGCGTGTATATGACACGCATATGATACGCACTTTATGGCGTGTATATGACACGCTCTTGGGTAGGATAGTGGACATTGCAGGACATCGCAGACGACTTTATTTTTATCAGCACTTCCATCATATCAGGCTACGTAAATGTTCCAATCAATGATCCAGGCAGCGCGTTCTCGTCTTCCTCCTTCATTTTACAGCTCAGGGTCAAAGTCCAATGGATTAATCTGCGTTTTTTTTAACGCGTTATTTTTCCTCAGATTAATTAATCGAAATTAACGCGTTATTTTGACAGCCCTAATATATATATATATATATATGATATATATATATATATGTATGTGTATATATGTATATGTGTGTGCTAATAATGTGCATACAAGTCTCATTTTTATATAAACTGTTTATCCTTAGATATTTATTCTTGACACATTTTATTTAAAGGTTGCACATAGGAATGTATTTCTACTCACTCACATGAGCCATAGACTCAATATTAGTGGTCCCTTCTCATTATGGCTGCTATGTGGCGGTCACATGAGCTAATTAGACGGGTAAATGAGTTAAAGAACAACCTACCACAAGTTCTTAATAAACATACCACAAGCTCTTTCCATAGAGACTGAGCTTATGTTGCGTATCAGTGAACCATCATATAAACAGGTTAGGAAGCAGAGAGGCTCATGCGGTCATTTCAGCTGTTTAGGAAGACAGCCAGCAATACATAAACATATTACTTACTTTGTGCACCTTCTATCGTGAGTTTATAAAAAAAAAAAAAAAAAAAAGACTGGGAAGACACATTAGAGGCTTTGGGTCCTGTCGTGGAAATTTAAACTCTTTAGTGGTGAGATTGTAATGAAAACCAAACCCAATAGGCCCTTTTCACAATGACGTCAGCAAACTTCAGCCTTTCCTCAAAGCAGTGTATACGCACTTCCGTTTAACCGTACTCACGTTGGATACTTCAGGAGAGTGCCAGAACTGGCTACTAACAGTAGCGGTGGCAAAATGAAGCTTCAATAAGCTTTGAAGCTTTCCAGCCAGATGTGTTGAAAAGTGGTTCATTTCTTGAGGCTTCGAATGCACACTAGAGACACCTGCTGGTCAATGCAAAAATGCTGCTTAAAAATTGTCAGGACTGTGACAGTGCCAATATGTGTTCACACACACACACACACACACACACACACACACACACACACACACACACACACACACACACACACACACACACACACACACACACACACACACACACACACACACACACACACACACACATAAATTAATCATTCAAGTATTTATGCTCAGTGTTTCATAATTTTGTAACTGGGGAGTGCTTTTGTTGAACAGAGGGAAATGGAGTTCTTTAGATTGGATAAAACAAAGTGAAAGTGATTAATGTGGACTTAAGAGAGGGCAGTGGAAGTGCTTGTGTAGTTTGACACGTCATATAGTTGAAGCATCCCGCCAAAAGTAGGGTGACCAAACGTCCTGTTTTCCCAGGACATGTCCTGTTTTCAAGTCCTGTCCTGGCCCTAATATAACAATTTTCTATCCATACAGTGGAGGCATACTTTAAATGTATTGAATTTAATAAGGAATCTTTGAGTAAACTTCAAGTATCATTTGAGTATCTCTTTGCCGGGCCGAGTGTCCTGGTTTTCCAGGACCAAAATATGGCCACCCTAGCCAAAAGGGAACCTCACTGCACTCAAACGAGGCATCGAACGTCATCGGTGACGGCACTTCACTGAAACGATACAAGCCTCGATACGGAGCTCCGATGGGAGGTGCCTGACGTTCTCGACACACGCTTCGAAGCCTCGGTATCAGGCATAACATCACTACCTAACAGCTCGTATAAGCTCGTTTAGAATAATAATGTTTATGTATTTACAAGGTTTTATATTTTAGTTTAGTTTAATAACGTTAATGATCATTTCCAGTTTACCATTCTTTAACATGTACGTTAACAGGATGGGAAGCCTTATTCCAAAATTGATTAAATTCATTATTTCCCTCAAAATTCTACAAACAACACCCAATTTCTGGGTATTTCTGGCAGATGTACTGTGTAAAGCTGCGTTCACACCGAAGGCGAATAGAGCGTCTGGCACGAGTGATTGGAAATTTTTATGAGATATTGTTGTGAGATCCAGTCGATCAGCAACACTCAGCACTCATTAACCCCGGCGAGAGCTGCCTTTCCTCGGCTAGTCCTTCTGGCATTTTCCGCTGGCTCTGATGTCTCGGGGCGATCTTTGGTCTCATGAATCTATTTGCTTGCCAAATCGTTTTGACTGAGGGCAAAGTGAAGCTTCATAACTTTATTTTTTTAGGCTATTTAACTTTAGACTGGGTTGTGTTTTATGAATTATTTAATTTTATTACAGTGATAAAAATAATCATATATAGCCTATGCACACTTAGTCTATTTTTTGAACCACATGTTAATGTGTAGGCCTATATTTTTATTTTATTTTATTTTTAAATGTAAACAAAAATAGGCATGGTTTTGTTTTATATTTTGTTTGTTATAAATATACATTCAGTGAAGATGATTCAGGTAACTTATGCGTTGCCTGAACCACATTTGTGTGGCTATTAATGTTTGATATTTTTTTAATGCAAATGAAAAGAGGCAGAGTGGTGTTTTATGACATAAAACATTTATGACGTTTTACATAGCTACTGGAGTGAGAGCGAGCTGTCATCCATGGCGCAGCTCCTAAACGCGCGTCTATTTCGCTTCAAACGCTCGATTTCTATGCGCGTCCAATTTTAGACGCGATTTTGACGCTCTATGTGCGTTTGGTGTGAACGCAGCATAAAACTCCATAACGTTTCACTATGCTGGCGGAAGTAATCATACACGGCTCTGTGTCGGAACGGAAGTTGTGTGACGTCATGTGAAAAGGGCCTATTGTCTTCGAAGTAGGCTATTTTATTCTTGTAAGAAGGCCATTCACATACAGACAAAGTTTCTACAGAGAAGGACAGCCTCACCCAGTGCGGGTTTCCTTAAATTGTTACCCCTCACCCTGCTGTTTTCCTGTTATGCTTAAAGGGGTCATAGAATGACATTTTTGTACAAGTTAATATGATTCTTTAGTGTCTAAATGAAAAGTTTGTAATATACTTTAATTAAAAATTCTCATTAGTATTGTAAGAAAACACTCATTTTACCTGGTCAAAACCAGCTCCGTTTTCAGCAAGTCATTTCAGTGTATGTGACTTTAAATGATAATGAGCTTTGCTCACCCCGCCCCCTCTGCTCTGTGGGGCATTCGGTTCGACCCGACACAACACCACAACACACGTGGAGTGTTGCCTTGACAACATTTGAGGGTATATTTTCGAGAAATAATGGCAACGGGAGTCTCTGAGGAAACATCTGAGCAACCTTATCAATTTGAACTATCAGTTTGATCTATCTTTGTACTGGCAGAGTAGTGTAGTTGCTATGTGTTTACTGATGTGTTAGTTCATTGACAGATTGATGTTATGTTATAAGATTTTTTTTTTTACATTACTTCTTAATCAGTAACAGACACCGTTATAAACCATGTACAAAAGTAAGCTTAGTGTAGTGTTACCACGTTAACTTTATCACCCGAGTACACAGTTTGTAATAACAAACATAATGCGTTGTTCATTATAAACGTGGGATTATGAATTATATTGAGAACGTCATACACAGAAAGCATGCCGTAATGTAACTTACCCTGTAAACTTTAGCCTCATTCATCGTGAAGCGTGCAAGCGATTTGCAAAGATTAATATAAAGGTTAATAAAACACAACACCACAATCGCTTTGACACCATTCTGCTCCAGCGTATCAACAATGGCGGACTGATGACAGCTCGCTCAGGGCGGGTCTGTGTTGAAACGCTGCTGTCAATCAACAATCGTGGGAGGGGCGTACACCGTGTAACGTCACACGGTCAGACGGCTCGATTTGAGACAGGGGAAAATATATAAGGATATTAAAAAAAAACACTGGATGTATTTTTATCATTATAGGATGGTTGTGTACAGGCACTGCCAACACACATTTCCGTATAATCAACTTGTAAAAGTGCATGTACCATTCTATGACCCCTTTAAGTGAAATTGAAGATATATATCGCAAAAAATTCTCTCATCTCTAATTCCTGAATAGAGGAGCCTCTTTTAAGAAACAGCAGGATGTAGACATGGAACACCTTTTGTTGCAAACACAATATTAGTTTGTCTTGTCTGACACATGAGATAGCACACATGCACAGTAATTTTCCACTAAGACCAGTTGTCTGTTTTTATGCACACACTTGCATAATAAAGTAAATGCATTCTGCATAAAGCTAAATTAAATTCCACTGCAGTCCATAAAACGTTGTGTAATCAAAACCCTTGATATGCACAGATATGGCTTGTTTTATCTTTGTATTCTAACTGTTTTGAAATGTTGTATCATCTGTCCTCAGGCTCTGAAGGTGTTAAAAACTGCAGAGTTCATGCCATATGTTGTGTTCATCGCAGCTCCAGAGTTTGATACACTGAAGGCCATGCACAAAGCTGTGGTTGATGCTGGACTCACCACCAAACAACTCACAGTGAGTCCTGTTCAACTTTCCCTGGGCCAGTGCCCTGAACATCTGATCTAGTTCTCAAATGGCCTACCATATTTACATGGTGTAAGGTTTATGGGTTAGTTCAGTTTCACAAAATATGGCATCAAGGCAACACATCCTGATTGGTATTTCCTCTTTGGTAAGATGTGGTACTTGCCTACATCAACATTTATATCAGAGGTACACTTAAGGTTTCTTCTTCTTCATGCAATATGCTACCCATGCTGTAGTTTTAAACATGACTTGTAAGTGATTCTGAGCACATTTTTGAATTGTTCTCCTATTTAAACATAGATGGCCATCTTTGACCGCTGTGCTACATCTTGCTGCGTTTTCATAATGCAGATATCAATAGCTTTTTAATAAGATTGAGATACACATGGCATTACATTCATGGCATATTATGTTTCAAAAGATTTCTATTTCAAATGTATATATATTCATTTTTTTTGGAGGGGGGGAGGGGGGGTGTTATCTTTATAGAGTAAATGCAGCAATTATATGGTTGTTCTGAATTTGAATGAATGTATATGAATGTAAAATTCTGTATTTCAAAATGTTAAAAAGTGAAAATAAAATAAAAAATATTGCTAAAAAATTTTGATATAAATATTTAGAATTATCAAAGAATCCTGAAAAAATTGTTTTCAACATTGATAATAGACTTTTGTCCACTGTAGTGGACATTATATTTTAGTGAATTTCTCTGACACAATACATGTCAAAGTCGGGATGTGCTGTAAAAAGCACATTCAGGGCTTTTCAGAGATACCAAATATTTGGAGGTTTCACCAGGACTACAACTTTTCCTTGGTGTTTAAAATGGCTGACATTAATTTAGTGATTCAATTTAGCACTCTTGTGGAAATATGATAATATCTTGTAATTATCATTTAAATCAAATTCATTTTCAAGTAGTTTGTTATAAATCAACATTTTAGAAAAAAAATGTATGGGGTTTCTAATCAAAATATGACTTTCTGTTACAAAACAGAGCATTGATTTTATACATGTCCACTATGGTGGACACCAGGACTTAAATCATGTTCATCGGGCATTTTGGGAGACACAAGTGAATAGAGAAGGAAATTGCATATCAATATTCCTATGAAAATATTTAATGCAAATTAGATACAGTGTATAGATGCATTGTATTGAATGGGAGAACCCATGTATGGCCATTTTACCCACATATTGCATTAAGTAATGTCAATTAATTATCTTATATCTTTCATAACATAGTTGAGAATAATCTTTAAACAAACCTTAAAATTGATTGGTGAATGAAAAAAAATCCCATTGTTTTTGCCTATACATGTGATTTCATGTCATTTTATTTTTTAAACAACTGAGTTCTGGAATCCACTACAGAGGACATAGCATAACATTTGAATAAAAAATAATAAAAAAATACATTAAAAAAAAGTAGTAGTTGTGTCTAGCTCTCAATGGAGGGACAGAAATCCCTCAGATTTCATTAAAAATGTAACTTCATTTGTGTTCCGAAGAGTAACGAAAGTCTAACGGGTTTGGAACAACACAAGGGTGAGAAATCAATGAAAGAATTTGAATCCTTTAACTCGAATAATAATTCAGTTCTCTCTTTCTCACAGGATGTCGACCTGAAGAAGACCGTAGACGAAAGCGCTCGTATCCTGCGGGCGTACAGACACTACTTTGACCTCATCATTGTCAATGACAACTTAGACTGTGCGTTTGAGAAACTGCAGTCAGCTGTGGACCAACTGTGCACTGAACCGCAGTGGGTTCCAGTGAGCTGGGTTTACTGAGGGCACCTTTAGAAGCTCACCATACAAGCGTTTGAGTGTGCGTGTGTGTGTGTGTGTGTGTACAGTATGTGTATGATTGGCATACAAGGTGATTGATATGGGGCAGAGTGAAGTTACGTGTTTGGAATGACCAACCAAATGAGTGTCATCTCCCGCAAAAGCACCGTTAGCCCAACCTCTTTTTTGTGCACACAATGCAACGTTTTTTCTACTCAAACTGAAAGGGAAGAGTACTTATTTATTTTAGTATTTGTATGTTTTTAATGAATATCTTTCTATTTGTAACATCTTTGAAGAAAAGAAAAATGAGGAAAACTAAAACCGGCCTTGGCGAATCAGAGGCCATATTTTTTAATTTATTATTGTAGTTATTTTTACATGTGTTCCTCCTTCATTTTTTAGTTCCTGAACCTACTGTGATGTTTTGATTTATACTCAAATGAAGACAAATAACCTGACAAAGTGTAGCAGGCCAAGGGCTTATGTAGAACATTTTAGATCCTAAAATCATGAACCATAAAACTGTTTACATAGACCCTAATCTCTTAACCGCTTGTTGCTTATCTTCCTTTCCAAAAGAGATGTATTGAATCTCTTTTATGCAAAAGTCCATATCAATGTGTGCAGTGTGTTTTATTTATAGTGCATTTTGTAAAATTGAATTAACCAATTTTGTCTTGTACAACATTGGGCTGCACATTGTGTCTGTGTCTTATGATCCTCAGTTAATTTATTTAAAGTCTTTTAAGGAAACGAACAAACAGTCCTGTTGATTTCAGCCGTTTTCGTGTTTTTTCTTTCTTGAATGTCTCAAAAAATTCTGTTCCAGAATGTCATGACCTCTCTGCCAAATGTATTTAGTCTCTGTGTCAACAACAAGGCAATAAACAGGCTGACCATTGTTTCTCTTTATTCCTCTTTTCCATTTATTAAGGATAAAATTGCATGAAACAATCAAATAGAAGCTTTTGGAGAAAATATATGCATGCACTCTTTATCTGTAGAGATACACAATTTAAATGGCAAAAAATATTTACAGTAACAAAATGACAAAAGGTTTTATATTAAAATACGTTATTAATATTCCAAAATATCTGATATTTATTCTGACATTAATACGGCTGCATCTAAATTAGCTATGGAAAACAAAAAACAATTTCAGAGAACAACTAAAATCTTAAAGTCTTCATAAAGAATTTTAAATGATACTTTTACCTCAATTTCATTTTAAATCAATGTAAATAAAGTCTTTAAATGTAAAATTTAGTTGTTTAAGTAAGTGCAAATAATTATAATTATAGTACAAACAAATAGCTGGGAAAATAAAATACATATAAACATTATTTTTGCATAAATATTTAAAATATACATGATTAAATATTTAAATAAAATATTAATTTTTTGGATTCATTATGGAATGAACAAAGTGGGTAAATATAAGCAACACATTAAAACTAAAGCGTGTAATTTCTGCATCACTAATATGTCTTAATAATCAAGAAAAACACTTTCTGTGCAATCTGCCTTTTCAGCGAGACAAAGTAATTTAAATCCAATTTACTTTTATCTGACTCCATTTTATCATGACCTCGAATTTAGGTTAGAATGCCGATTTGGTCATTTGTATAATATTTTCCCAACTAATCGGATTATTCTATTTAATTCTTTACTCTTATTGAGCTCATTCATTTGGTTCTCAGAGTTGCATAGGGTCCTCGCACTGGCCGCTCATTATGCAGGCCCACGATCACAAACTTTCCAGTCTTGGTCACTTGACAGAGGTAATTGACTATACTGTTTTAAGAGTGCCGCTCTCATGCTTGCTTTCTATAAAAGCCCCGAACTTTCCTGCAACATCTCTTTAAATACTCAGACCGAGACAGAAACTTCTTTCAAATGTAAACATGAGTTCACAATGGGAAAGTCCTGTAGTTTACACCTTATTGAGGACAGGAGGTAATATGTATGAAGGACCAATTGGCAGAGGACACACCCCACCACAGTTAGCTAAATATCTCTAAACTCTTAAAACCTTTGTTACCTTTTAGTTTACTTCTGTGGGAATGAAACCTTTGTACCAGTCATTTCAAACGAAACCCAAACATGTTTAATGTTGTATGATAATTGTTCACATTAAACCATATAGATTTTGGGTGAATTTCATGTCATCTCAACATGTGGGGAGGAGAGATGAGGGTAAAGGGAATGAAATGTAAACTAGGTGATTGAGTGGTTGCGTCTCGGGTGGGGATGTAAATTTCACAAGAGTTTAGATGATTAATTTCCTTTGTTTTCTCAGAGGGTCACCCTCTCTTCCAGCTTTCCAGTTTTCCCAGTCTTACAACACTAACAATGTCATGCATCACTAAGGGAAGCAAGGCCATGGATGGCAATGCACAGGACCATAGGGAGGAATCCCTCTCTGCATGTCATTTCTGAGGTCAGTGTGCCATTCTCTTTCCTTAGTAAAACGTTACATGACTTAAAAAGTGCCTCTGCTCTGTGGAATTCATCGTCATTTTGTAGGAAAACAGGGATGGTGTCTTTGCAGAGTGGCGTGTGGTTAGAAGTCAGATGAATTACCTAAGTATACAGAAAATACAAAATTAAATTACATATATTTGAATGCATTTTGTAATTTTTTCAAAAATCAACACAGAATTATCATTCAACAATATTAAACTCACTAAATCCTGTAGACTTTTGAGACCTTCAGAAGTGCAGAACGGTTCTAGCAGGTTCAGTCCAACATTCGTCAGCTCTGAATTGAAAATGAAAGAGTATGAATGAAAAGAGAAAGAGTCTGTGTGTACACAAGATATCTCTGAGCTTAGGTGTACAAACCCTCAAGAGCGCTGATAAGCATTTGCATGGCATGCATAAGCTCCCTTCTCTCCTTGCTTGCTTTCTCTCTGTTCCGATGAGATACAGCGATGTGACAACCATTCCGTTCTTCTGGTTTGCTGCTTGATCCATTTAACTCGGATGCCAGGGAAATATCACTTTGATTGGCTGTTGATATCTGACATCCATTATAACCGGACAATGACGCTGATGTGGAAAGTCCATTCTTGTCAAGTGGTTCGCACTTCAGTAAGTCTAAAAACGCACCAACAATCTGGCTCTGATTTTCAGACAGCTCGCTGGTTAAAAGGCATGGATTTTCACCACTGCTTAACATATCTCTCTGAAAGACAATTAAATAAGACAAAAATAAATAGAAGTGATAAAAATATGTGTGTAATACAAATGTGGTCGAGATCGAAGACTGTTGAGTATTACAACACTAGTTCCTGGGTCAACATATTTTGTTGATCTTGGAACAACATTTCTGTCCAGGTTACCCAAATAAGCATGTGTGGGTATAAGCACAAAATAGAGAAATTATGGGACATGCAACCTTTAAACACTGCTAAAAATGAGGAAAAAGAGACCATACAAAAATCTTTAAAATCATTATAGAAAGAATTAAAGAAAGAATCTCCAATTTATGCAATTTTAAAAACCCTTGTGCAATACGAGTACACGATTAGCAAGCATTGTTCCTTTTTAACTATCACTCACTCCATCCACCAAAGCTGACAAGACAGTTCGGTCCAACAGAATTTTCCTCAACAGGAGCCGGATGGAGGAACGTCTTTCAGTAGACAAGTCAGCCAGCGCACAAAAGCTAGTCTGAAAATCTGCAAGTGCTGCAAAAAGAGCAAAAATATATCTTATTATCTTAAAACAGAAACTAAAAGGTTGATTATGGCAATATCCTAATAACCAGGAAGGAACTTGAAAAAGGGAAACAGGAATAAATGGCTCATTCTACTTCTGCTTCTGCCCACAGAACACAAAGGAACTGAAACACACACCATTTTTCAGGGTATCAAGTGGGAAACCTTCTTGTATCAGTGGCTGTTGACCATCCACCTCTGATAAATCGGGAAAGGGATTCTGGGAAATGTCGTCTGCTTCTAGCTCACAAGACGCAAGGCACAAATCTAAACTCACACAAAAATCAAAACTCAGATATGGAAAGCCCAAATACATATACAGCACACTTGTCAAACTGCTTTTTAAAGGGGTTATATTATGTTTTATTATCTATTATGTTAATTTTGTTCTTTATTTAAACATTTTCAACTTTTCAAGGCCGTAACCATGTCTTTTTTATAAAGCATAAAGAAATAGAACAGTGAAGGAAATTCTAGGTCTAATTCTAGCTGGGAAATAATCATTTTGAAACATTTGGAAATAATATTTGCATTAAAATGTGCACACATGTACTGTTATTTGCATGCCGCATATGTTTGAAAACGTAAAACGTTCCTTGTCTCGTCACACTCAGTTAGGAATTCACGTAGGCCTAATGAATCACGAATCATGTGAATTTTTTGAGAGACAAAAATAAATAGTAGTTTGCATCTCTGGATGTTACTGTCAGTCGTTTAACATTTCTATCGCAAAACAGTTGACCTTGAATGATTCACTATTTACATCTTACATACATCAAACAGAGTGCTGCATAATGGAGCAGTGCAAGTTACAAAGCACAAAGTCACTGATTAAGCACAGTTAGCACTGTTTCTGGACTCCCTGAAACTGAAAAAAGTTACTGAAGGTTTCTTCCGGGAATGTACATTTGGCAACTTTTTTTCCCTGATTTTTGAGATCAAAATGACTGAATTTGTGGTGTCAATTTCCAGAAATTTGCATTTTTTTTCATAATTAGGATACCACATTTATCATATTACGTGTAACGTTAGATGCACAATAGTCACACATGACAAAAGAACAAACAAAATACATAAATCTTGTTTATTTTGGTTTACGAATAATGCAGGATTTAAAAAAAAAAAATGCATGTTGATTTTTCGTTGTATTTAGTAATCGCAGAAACACAAAAGTGGAGGACTATTAGCTGAAGAATAAAATCCGTTTCATGTGTCTGTGGGACAATCTGAAAGAGATTGCAATAACACGAAAGCTGATTGGCTGCAATATAAGCTGCATGTTGGTCTCATTTGTAGTCGTAATGCAGCAAATTATATTTGGACTAGCGAAAGAAAGAACTACAACACCACAGAATAAAAAATGTTAAAAAAACATTCTAAAGTGCTGCAGGATTTCAATGGGCATCAGAGGTAGTGTTACATGGACATAGGAAAATTAAGGCCTAGTCCACACGTACACGGGTATTTTTATAACCAGAGTTTTTCCTCCTCCGTTTAAAAAAACAATCGCGTCCACACAAGCACGGTTTAAAAAAAATCTCCGTCCACATGAAAACGCAAAATCGCGCTATGATTGGCTGCCTGATTTCCACATGGGTCCCATCCACGGAGGGATGCTATGGGCTCAGTGAAACCCTTCTACAAGTTTACTTTGGACTCAGTGACAGGTAACTGTACACATGGGCAGGCCCAAGTGGACTGAAGCTTCACACACTTGCCTTACTATGTTGTATTATTGCATTCTGGCGCCTCTGTTCTGCAATACAATGAGATAACTGCGCATGTATCTGTATAGGCTACATGTGATAAGCGGAGCAGATTTATTAAAAGCTACGTCCGCCATTGCATAGACTCGACTCATGTAACGTAAAACAAAAGCGATAACGGCGCACAAACTGACGTCAAACAAAGGAGAGAACGGCGCACATTTTGACTTAACAAGCCTAAATCTCCGGTTTTAACCATCCACACGACAACGCTGTAACCGGAGTTTCTAAAAAACTTCACCCTGGCCGGAGTTTTCAAAAAAGTCCGGTTTCAATAACCGGATACTGCGTTTGCGTGTGGACGAACAGCCAAACCGCGTAGAAAAAGCTGTGGTTTTGAAAATACCCGTGTTCGTGTGGGCAGGGCCTAAGACCTGTTTAAAATGATTTAAGACCTAGAACAGAATACTTTTTAAGGCATAAAATAAATTAAGGCCAAAGGCCTAAAATTTAGATTTTGAAATTCTAGACTTTTTTAGAAATTTTTAAAGACTTTGCGGACACCCTGGTTGAGTTAGTAGTGTGTTGAAACTCGCGGCTATGGTAAGGGGTGTGACATTTCTGAAACACACTCGTCCAGCCAACCAAATTGTGCTTCATAGAATGGCCTTCATAGAGACAGGAACTAAACTAAAGTGTTTTTGACAGACAGGGAAGAGAGGTGCTGCGACAATGTAAAACATGTGAAAAATTCTGTTTAAAAAAAAAATACTATTCAAGCATGAAAACCTGTTTTAGTAGACCCCAAAATCAAAATCAAGACTTTGAAAAATAATATATATCCCCTTTAAACGATGAATAATAGAACAATAAAAAACAATGATAATGAACTAATAAAAAATACATTGAAATAAAAAAATAAAAAATTCAATATTAATTCATACATTTAATAATAATCATAATATGGCCAACTGACCAAAGTAGCCGTCACTTTCGATGGTCATTTCAATGACACTGTAAGCCAACACAGTTTTCGGTGGGATGTCTAATGCAGTCTCAGAGTCAAACCGTAGTTTACCCCTTCCATCTTCCATGAACATCTGAAACACTCAGATAAGGATATTTATTAAAGCAGTGATCTAAACTCCTGCCCATCACTGTTCAATCCATGAACACACTTCTTACAAACCTCAACACAACCCACTCCAAACATAGCATGGCAGCCACCCTTCTCCAGTTCAGTACAAGAGATGGAGCAGTTGCAGGTGGTGACGATTCGCTCTTTAAGGAGGGTAAAACCCTTGTTCCTTTTTTGGGATTGCTGGATCAAAGGGTGATTGAGGTCTAATTTCCTATAGGGGTCATCAAAAGAATGTATATCTAATCCCATCAGTTTGTTTTCTTATATGCATTAAGTATGTTAAAGGGATAGTTTACCCAAAAATACTCACTCTCATGTTGTTTTAAACCTTTAAAATATATATTGAAAAACTTTGAATTTTATTTTTGTCCCTACAATGTTTACATGCACGTCTTGATTTTGCGTTTTATTGAGTTAGACGTGTTCCTGCGTCAACATGTTTTGTTGATCCTGGAACAACATACTGTCCAAAATTATATAATAACCCTAACAATAAATCTAACCCTACCTAACACTGATGTAGAAGCATCTAAATCTGGTTGCTTAAACTTGACATAAACTGCAAACTTGTCCCTGGAATCTGATTGATTGATTGATTGGGATGTTGTTCCAGGATCAACAAACAGTTTTGCATATTATAATGAGCTTCGGCTTAATTACACGTGAGGAATTGTTTTGAAAACTTCAAATGTGGAGAAACGGCAACTGGAATGAACCACCCACAGGGCTTGCAAAATGTCTTTGGCAAACAAACAAAATTATTTATCTCTCATCCCCCGCAATTAATTGGAATGTTATTTTTTATTACTTGGCCGGCCCGATCGGTGGATATAACCGTGAACCGTGCATCACTAACACACACACGCACCCACAAGCCAGTACGTGCATCAGCAAAACTTCACCTCAGACAAAATCAGCATGTTCAAAACTTTGAAACATGCCATAAGCTTTATTGCTTGGAAGTTCGATCCGGTTTAGCTCCACGTAGGCCTATGTTATTTATCTATAACATGTCAGGCACGAATCGGTGGGCGGGGCTACAGAATCAGTCGTTCGCCTTGAGGTGGAGTTTCACTGCTCTCTGACATCACAGGTAAGAACATTCGCAGATCGATCATTTGATGAGCCAGCTGTCAATAAAAGCTTTTATTTGACTAACAAGGAAGTTTTCAGCTCTGAAACTTATCGGATATTCTTATATTACGATTACCTTTTATTTATCAAAAGCTCAAGGGAAAGTCAATTTCTCAATTCATGACCCCTTTAAAAGAGTCGCCAGTGACACACCTACTATATGTGTGTTCATCTTTTATGCTGTGCTTATGGGTATGTATGTAATAACACTTATCATTCTATTCATTGTCTGTCTGTCTAATTTATTTATAAAATAAATAAATAAATAAATTAAAAAAAATCTGTTCTGTGCTAGATTAACTGAGAATTGTTACAGCACTTGCATATTGTTGGTATTGTTGCCCTTGGACTGCTCTAGCTGCTTCTATTGCCCTCATTTGTAAGTTGCTTTGGATAAAAGCGTCTGCTAAATGACTAAATGTAAATGTATGTGAATAATTCTTAGTGAATAATCAGAATAATGAAAATTGCATGTAAACAGGAGTGAAGAGGATTGTCATGAAACATGTTACTGCGATTAAGTATACTTACTCTGATTATTGGAAATAATCACATAATTGGTGCACATGTAAACGTAATAACGTAGACATTTCAAATCAATCCAATATTGCTTTGAACAGTTAAAAAGATTCTTCAAAAATGTCCTTTAAAGGTGAGGAACATGGAGAGTGAATACATTCCTCCAAAATCATTTTTGGATGAACTGTCCCTTCAAGAGATACCACAAGGTTCAACTTTATTATATACATTATATATAAAATTACATATTAAAGTGTTTTTCTCTAACCTTCCTTTGGAGTCATGTATTAGTTTCGGAATATCCACGTATTCCGTCTGAAGTTTCCCAAGAGATAAACAAAGTTTTGATGAACCTTGTCCATTCATATTTAGGCTGAAAGCAGCTGTTCCCATATCTATAGATCCAGCAATGGAGTTTATGTATCTTCCCTCATATTTTACAATCTCGTTCTCATTACACACTGTTCAAAACAAAGAGACAAACTATATCTTTCCATTTAGGCCCAAAACATCTGTTAAAGAACACACAGCGATACTTATTTGCTATTCACTTTACCTGGTTTAATTGCGTCCCCATTCAGCAGGTCATTAAGAGTGAAGGGTGTGGGTTTGTATTTAGCTTGCTGCCAGAACCATCCTTTCTGGGTTTTTAGCACCACCGCAAGCTGCTTGAGGTTCTTGGAATCATTCGGGCTGGAAGCTGCAATCAGAGAACCCTTAGGATCTATCTGTTGGACCAGCTTCTTTGTCGCTCTCTCAAACATCCTTTGCACAAACACAAGAAC
Organism: Gobio gobio; assembly: GCF_949357685.1. Taxonomy (NCBI): domain Eukaryota; kingdom Metazoa; phylum Chordata; class Actinopteri; order Cypriniformes; family Gobionidae; genus Gobio; species Gobio gobio. The sequence goes on along the minus strand of NC_137104.1, from coordinate 35,776,244 downwards.
AGGCAGCATTAAACCACATTGGAAAAAAGTGTACACCTGATTAACACCTTTATTCATTGGCTTTTTTCAAGCAGTGTTCCTTATGATGGATGCAAACTATATAAAACATTAAATACATATTTTTTTTTTTTTTTGCTTACACACTAAAATAGTAACAAATTCCAATTCTGCTGTAAAGCAGCGGTAACAAGCCAATATTGTCATTATTCAGCTAAAGTCAGTTCAGTGTTGATTCAGTTCAGTTCAATAGCTGTAAAGTTAATCAATATTGTCATTATTCAGCTCAAGTCAGTTCAGTGTTGATTCAGTTCAATAGCTGTAGTTCATCAATTGTGTATATGTACTGTCTGTACAGTGTATTTGTGCACATATGTAAATGTGAGCACTATGAAATCTCATTTACAACTCACTGCATACTGAATATGCAAAAGACACAATATAGTTACATTACATTTTTCACATCCGCGTGAAGTTTGGGGTGTATTTGGCTAATCATTTGATGTTTTTGTGTAGAGTTGTGAGAAAATGGTCCAGTTTCAGAAATCTTTATAAGCAAGCCTTTATTTGTTGTGAAACCACAGAATTATCATAAAATATGCAAATACTCAATTCACAACTGAATACATTGTAATATACCAAATGTGATAACCTTCAAATAGACTAAATGTGAAGAAACTGGTTACCAAAGAAGTTTTCTCTTCTTGCCAAAACATGAAATAAAACCATAAAGGGGAACAAATGAAGTGACAGATGATAAACTATGACTAGCAAGGTTTAAGTGAGATTAGAGAAAGGTGAAATAAATCAAACCTCACAATGAATCAAAATGTCAGAGAATCTGTGAATGGCTGCATCTGTACACAAAAGATGGTGGTTTGTGGGTGTTACAGACATGGTTCATCATGCTAATAGAGTAAGACAACATAATACCTTTAGTCTACTGCTCTAAATTGGTTTAAACTGGGACAAAATAAGGGAAATTTTAAATTGCGGGGCTTTCAGTCAGTGGAACTCCCCTGACACAGGGCCAATGAAGTTATAGTGGCAGGTATGTTTATTAAAGAGCATTACTGAATGATGAACAACATGTTAAACAAACTCTCCAGAAGTTTCCAATGTCATTCTGAGGCTCCTTTTAAAAGGGATAGTTTGCCCAGAAAGGATATTCTGTCATTAGTGGCACCCTTGTGTTATTCCAAACCTGTATGACCTCCTTTCTTCTGTGGAACATAATTTGAACAGCATAATTATATTTTTTTCAATTAAATCACTATTGGATACATCTAGATGCAAACACTATCAGTCACTGCCTTGTGACAGTAGCTTTCGGCCAGGAGATGTTGTCAGGTGGTGTCCAAATCTCTTCGGATGTTTCAATCCTAAACCACAAAGTCCTCCATCTTCTCCTGGCTTCCACCTCAACTCCTCCCGACTGTTCCAGAGCCAAGAAGAGGCTCTTTCCACTACCTCCCCCAACCTGCGAGCAGCTGTCTTCCTCTTCTTCCCTGCTATTCCCAGGGCCATGAGCGTCTTCCATACAGACTGCACCGGGAAACCCCTGCAGCCAACCTCAACTGGAAATAGCCAAGCCTGCCACCCTTTGTCCCTGCAATGTTGGACCAGGTCCTGGTACTTGGTAGCTTTCCTCTCTGAGGCCTCTTCACATCTGTCTTCCCACGGTGCTGTCAGTTCAATCAGGATGATCCTCTTCACCTCCTCAGATATGACCACATCAGGCTTCAGGGATGTTTAGATGACCTGGGGAAAGTGTAGTTTCCTTTCTAGGTCCACCCTCATCTTTCACGATTGTGCTGCCTGTAGGAGGCTCTTCTCGGAAGAGGGTGGCTTCTCCCCCTTCCTGATGAACTGGATGGATGGGGCTGGTCTCACGTGGGTCTGACGCTTTTTATCTCTCCTGCTCCAAGATGTCAGCCAGTGCTCTGAGGACCTTGTCATGAGGGGAGATAAGCCTTGGCAGGCCCCATTTTGTTAAAGCTCCTTGTAATCCATGTTCCATGTCTCTTGACCTTCGCCCTTCTTCCTCCAGGTGTCAGACCTCAGCTTGGATCATGTCTCTCCTCTGCCCTGGGTCTGCTTTCCCCCATTGCTGGAAGTTATTGGTCAAGTTCTTGTCTCCCCATGCATGGGTTCCCGATGATGTGCTTCAACTTCAGCATTCTTTAGGCCTGTGCCACTGATGTGTCAGTTGCACACTCGCGTCCTGGTCTTGTGGTGATGCTGTGGTTTGCTATTGATATGAGTCATTGCAAGAGGAAAGAGAATGGTATAGCTGCATCCTAGAGATATCCAAATGGGGGAGGACAGACAGGCACATGACAAGCATGCATGCATGATTTTTTCCCCCCAACCCAGTTCCTTGCAATCTCTGCACCGCAGCAGATTCTAAAGATTTAATTGGTCATGTCAATCACATCGCTGAGGTCCTACACAATGCTATGCTAAAACAAAACCTAACCCCTTAACCTACCATATACTTATAGCCGACAAGAACGATTTTGGGGTCGAAATCATTCTTGTCGGCTATTGGCTGGAGCACTGTTTGTTGTGCTTCATGGTGCAGCCTGCACCAGTTTGTTTTTGTTGCAGTTTGTGGAGCTTAGGCGGACTACAGAGACTGTGTTTTTTTACAGTGTGTTCAGGGGACAGGCAGCTAGTGGATACCGAGGAGGTGTTTGCTGTATGTGACAAAAAATGTTTGGCCTAAAAAATGTGTGACATCGCTTAGAGCACCTTTAACCTTAGCCAATGAAATTGACTGCAGGGTGGGATTTGCACTGAATGTCGTGCTAAAGAAAAATAGGGCACATTGCACCCGGAAGGCCACATCCATCATTAGAGACCCTTTACACCAAGGTCATAATATGTTTACCCCCTGCATGTCTGGTAAAGATACAGGATACTCTATGCCCACACAACAAGACTCAAAAACAGCTTCAACCACAGAGCAGTTCCACTAATGAACACCACACCCTTGGACCTAGAGACCTTAACCACTTCCTCATAATATACAGCATTTCTTCACTCTGCAAAGTTTCATTGTGTAATGTCCTATTTATCACAGTGCAAAACAACAATCTTAGCACTTGTCACTCCCTGTTTTATTGCACAAAATTTTTACATTTATGAACATTTGTGTTTTTATTGTATTGTACTGTATTGTGTTGTGTTGTATTCTTGAAGGCATCTGGAGGTTACTCCACCAGAGTTTCATTGTACATGATTGTATCTTTTAGTTGCACTCAAGACACTACCCCCTCCTACCCTGCAAATCTCGAGCCCCGGGACAACCCCGATGCTTAATGAGTAAAACCTTCACACACACTGGGATGGCTTGCAGGGTATTCTCGTTTATATCGCTGCATATTGCAGAGCAGGCCCGGTGCCAAGCACCCTCAAACGCAAGCAAAAGCACCCTTAGTTGATACTGTAATAATATTGGCGAAACAGATTTGGCAGATTTGCACATTTGTTTCCTCTGGAAAGCGTCAAATGCATGTTTTTGCAGCGGTGAGTAATGTAGCCAATCACAGATAGTTGTTGATCTCTCGAACGCGATCAGAATCTCACCGCTCAAAACGGCAGCGTTTTTAGGCTATTCTGTGCTGAGTTAATGCAGGCTTGCGTAACCTCTCATTAACAAGATATTTATTGTTGACAACTTAAAGGGTTAGCTCACCCAAAAATGAAAATTCTGTCATCAATTACTTAAGTCAGGTGTACACGGTGCGATTTTTGTCGTACGAGCTCGCAGGCGATTTTTTTCAATCGCGTGGAAATCGTTGATGCTCGTATGGTCGCGGCTCGCAGTGTGTGAGAGGAATGACGAGATGAGCCGACCTCGTTAAGAGCACCTCCCGACCTCACGATAATTTTTAAACATGTCGAAAAAGTTCGGGAGCTGTCAGCTTGAATTCGTGCCGTGTGTGCGGTTCAATGAGCCGATGTGTCGACTGATCTGAAGTTGACTAATCAGGAGTTGGAAAACCACAGAAGAAGAAGCGACGATGGCAGCGCCACAACGAATTTGGACACTTGAAAAAGAGGATAAACTCGCTGAACTCTGGCAGGAACAGCGAGCACTGTATGACATCTCAAGCAGTGTGTATCATGACAAAGTCGTCCGTGATGACATTTTACAGCGGTTCGCCAAAGAGCTACAGTTATCAGGTGAGATGCAGTATGTATAGGTCTTGCTAGGTATAGGTCTTGCTAGCTATAGTGTGTACTAGGCTTTAATGCTCTCTGAGGCCGAATCCGAAATCGCCCCCAAAACCCTCAATCACTATTACCTACTTTAGTTCACTAATACAGTTCACTTGAAGGAGTGAATGAAAACAAGTGAGCGAATTCAGACAGCCGTTGTGTGTACATCAGCTGTACACACGGGATTGTGGGATTGAATGAATGCACTCAATAAAGTCCACTATGGTTCCGGACACCACTACGAATGGCTGTCCCCTCAAATAGTGGCCGGGACGATTTCGGATTCAGCCAGTCTCTCCATCTCTCACACACACGCACTCTCCGGTGCTGAAAATGAACCTGCATTTATAGCAAACAGTTTGTGCTATTGCTTCTGAAAATCGGCAGGTAGTAAAATCGTGTCGTATTATCACTGCGTCCGTACGATTTTCAGATGAACTCGCCCCTAACGTGTGCGTGGACATACGATCTTCAGACCGTCAGAATTCGCACCGTGTACGCCCGCCTTTACCCTCGTGCCGTTAGACACCCGTAAGACCTCCGTTCATCTTCGGAACACAAATGAAGATATTTTAGTTGAAATCCGATGGCTCAGAAAGGTCTCCATTGGCACAATGCACTGTACACTCTCAAGACCCATAAAAGGTACTAAAGACGTTGTTACAAAGTCCATCTCACTACAGTGGTTCTACAATAATTTTATGAATCAACAAGAATAGTTTTTGTGCGCAAAAAAAACCTAAATAACGACTTATAGTGATGACCGATTTCAAAAGACTGCATCAAGAAGCTTCGAAGCGTTATGAATTAATGAGTCGATTCAGCGGTTTGAATCGCCAAAGTCACATGATTTCAGCAGTTTGGCGGTTTGACACGGGATCCGAATCATGATTCGACTCGATGATTCATAATGCTTCGAAGCTTCATGATGCAGTGTTTTGAAATCGGTCATCACTATATAAGTCGTTATTTAGTTTTTTTTGCGCACAAAAACTATTCTCGACGATTCATAAAATTATTGTAGGTCTTACGGGTGTCAACCGACATGAGGGTAAGTAATTAATGACAGAATTTTCATTTTTGGGTGAACTAACCCTTTAATTTTTATAACGGAGCTTTGTGAGATTGCGATGAACTGACAAAGCAACAGCCTTTTAGTGATCATAGCGATCTTGGCTCACTTTCAAGGCTACAGTCTGTAACATTCATTGAATAAAACTATTGCTGCTAAGAGGACCGACGGCCAATCGCATGCTGCAAAGTTTAGGAAGTGACATCTAAATATAAATTTCACTCTGCATGAGACAGAAATATCCTCCTGAGACCCAGATCAGAGGCTTTGCCTCTGTAGAGGACATTTTTTTTTGCGAATTTCTCTGACAACATGCACAGTTTTAAGTCTGGATATTCTTATGAAATATGAGACATGCTTATGAAAATATTATTACATGTCTTTTTACATTAAATATTGTCCCAAGACACATTCATATGCAAATTATATATAGTGTATAGATGCATTGCATAGAATGGGAATGGCATATGGTCATGTTTACACATATTACATAGTAAAATGGTATATCAAATTATTCTGTTATATCTTTCATTACATTGAGAATCATCTTCATACAAAGTTTGGATAAAAATAGCTTGAAGCATAAAAATTGACTGGTGAAAGAAAAAAAAATCCTTTTTTTCTGGTTCTCAGGAAGACGATGTGTTAAAATACTAGTAACGCATTAAAGCAATGTAAAGGCAGACTAATAGATTAATAGACAATTTGTAGCAAAATATTTTTGAAATTCCAATTATTGGTAAAAGTGAATAGTAAATAAATAATCATACATTTGTCACTGTACACTGCTATGGTGGAGCACATTTACTAGAGCACCCTCAGTGATTTGATTCTGGTACTGGACCTGTTGCAGAGGTTCAAACTTCGGTCCGAATGGCACTGGCCACGAGCTCAGGGCTCCTTTCTCATGGAGCATATTTATTTATATAGGATTTTTTATTTATATAGCATATTTATATATTTTTTTTATTTTAGACCGACTAGAAACAATGTTTAATTTATGAACTCCAAGATCACTTAATTTTCCACAGCTCATATAGTATACTTTTGTATACTGAAATTTCTTGGAAAGACAATTTTTTCAGCGTTTCATCAGCAGAACAATCCAAAAACAGTAAAACCCACTGAAGATTTGTCTGTCTATATGTCTATCCCTCAAAGTCACAGCCTTGCTTTCTTTACCGTTAAAAATCAAAGATAGCGCTGGAATAAGGTCCACCTAGGTACTTGAGAGGGAGGGGAAATTATTTTGAATTTTGTTTAAATAATGATGTGCACGGGTAAATTATTTATAATAAATACTGCAATATGTAAAAATAAAACAAAAGAATTTGTCATTTTTGATTGTGACTAATTTTGGGGTGAACTTTTTGAATGAGCTGAACCTTTAAGAGTGGGCAGCCGGTGATGAATCATACACTTAACCCAAATTAAAGTGTAAATAATATGATTTTTTACATCAATAATGGTTATTTGAATGGATTTTCAATCAGCTCATTTAAAAAGTTCAGAAATACATTACACATGTACATTTAAACGAAGTTTAAAATGCAAAACTCAATTTTATTATTAAGGGGTTTCCTGCTCCATCTCTCTATCAAAAAGGGTTTGAAAAACACCAGCTCAAAATCCTTTGCGTTATTGAGACAATGTTTCACAGGCAGTAGGCCAAATGGATGGTGTTCTTCAAAAAGACTTAAAAAGATGTTTAAATAACCTCAGTCACAATAGAATGAGCACAGCAGACCAGCATTTATCTCCAAACTTGCCACTTCATGACATACACGTGCACGGTTGAATTCGTGTACATTATTATTACACGACAGACTCTAGTGCAAGAGATCGGATGATCAAGAGTTAGAGAAATATAAGAAAAATATTTAAAATATTTTGTTTTTAAGTAGCCTACATACCTGTATCTGTAAGTCAGATAACGTGTGTGATGCTGATGCCCTGTAGATCAACAGCCAAAAAGAGCTGAAATTGCGATGGATTAAGAAAAACGCTGCTACAATTCATAAAACAACGGCTTTGTTTAAGAGACAAGTCCACACCGTACCCCTCGTGTTAGAAAGTGCAAAAATTCAGCACGTTCACTCACATTTAAATGTCTCCTCGACTCCTAAAAAGTCCCCTCACACGTAATGTGACGCAACGGGTTAACGTGCTGTCGGTCAGGAAGAGGCTGCAGCTATTATGGGTCATTGGGAGAGTTTTTGAATATCCGCCTTTTGTAAGGTTTCTTGCCATAAATTAAAAACATCAGCCCAACACATAATACATATCTGTAATACTGAAGATGTTACCTATCCATTTGAGGAGGAACAAAAGTTATATCATAATGAAAGGAGGTGTGACATACACTTTTATGTAAACTGAGCCAAAACTGTTTTTTTTTTTTTATATATTTGGGTGATTGGGACACAACCTTTGGGTGATTGAGACAGTACATCTTGTCATTGATTTTGGCTAGTGTGCATTGTTGCACACGTTAGTTCATACTTTGATATAATTTCATATGCAAAATCACACTGTCTGTTCCTCATGACTCCCATGTTTATTTCTGTTCAACTTTATTACTCAGTGTTTATAAATCTGTTGACAACTCATACATTACAGAATTCCCTTACCCAAATTTCACTGAACACATTTAATTGTCTTCCCCCAAATTTCACTGAAGACATTTAATTGTCTTTTTCCCCCAAATTTCATTGAACACATTTAATTGTCTTCCCCCAAATTTAAGAAAAAAAAAAAATAGATAAATTAATCGGATTCCAATCGGATAGGCACAAAAATTTGATTTGGATTGACAGTTTGAACGTAGTTAGTGTATTATTAATTGTCAGTTAGTTCATATATTGCACAAAACTTTAAAGGAAACATGAATATTATGGAGTACTACTGCAACAAAATCAGTAAAAATGTGCAACTGTCATGGGCGAGTGGTTGACAAAACACCAGTTTAGAGCATACATAGCATACACAATGGTCCTCTGTTGCAAAGTCAGTCATTTTCTTAAGAAGCAAAGCCTTTAAGCACTGTCCCAATCACCCAAAACTATACTGTCCCATTCACCCAAATTGTGTTTGGTTGAATGGGACAAAATAAAAAAACACCTAATTCTGAAAACAGAAACATTATATTAACTATATTTTACTGATTTTGCTGCAGTAATATATCATATTCATGTTTCAATCAAAGGTTTTGGCAGTATATTTGCTATGACAATTTTATGACCTTGTTATTAAAACTAGCAAAAGCTATTGTTATTTTCTTCACCTCATAACTTATCACAGTACCTGCTAGAGGGTGGGATATATTAGGTAGCAAGTGAACATTTTGTCATCAAAGTTGTGTTAAATGCAGGAATAATGGGCAAGAGTAAGGATTTGAGCGAGTTTGACAAGGGCCAAATTGCGATGGCTAGACGACTGGGTCAGAGCATCTCCAAAACTGCAGCTCTTGTGGGGTGTTCCCGCTCTGCAGTGGTCAGTGTCTATCAAAAGTGGTCCAAGGAAGGAAAAGTGGTGAACCAGCGACAGGGTCATGGGCGGCCATGGCTCATTGATGCACATGGGCAGCGAAGGCTGGCCCATGTGGTCAGATCAAACAGATGAGCTACTGTAGATGAAATTGGGTTAGTTCACACAAAAATGAAAATTCTGTCATTAATTACTCACCCTCATGTCGTTCGACACCCGTAAGACCAAAAAAAAATCAAAATAACACCTTTATCCAACTAGTTCTTGTCTTCCGTGTGTGCCTCCACAGTGCATGCGCGAGAATATGACTCAAATCCGGCGTTCGGACACATGACCCAGAAGCGATTTGTTTACAAGCAGAGGAAGACGCGCGTATCTAAGCTGTTGAATTCTACATTGATCGTGCTTTAGGTCTCGGCGTAGTTCTCAAAATGGGGTTAGAGTGTGCATTTCATGGATTCCCGAACCCCGGCGCTACGTGATATTCTTGCGCATGCGTCGTGGAGGCACACACGGAAGACAAGAACAAGTTGGATAAAGGTGTTATTTTGATTTTTTTTTGCGCACAAAAACTATTGTCGTCGCATCGTAAAATTATTGTAGAGCCACTGTGGTGAGATGGACTTTGTAACGACGTTTTAAGTGCCTATTATGAATCTTGGAAGTGTAAATGTACTGAATGCCAATGGAGGCCTATCTGAAGCCTTTCTCAGCCATCAGCTTTCAACAAAAATATCTTAATTTGTGTTCCGAATATGAACGGAGGTCTTACAGGTGTCGAACGACATGAGGGTGAGTAATTAATGACAGAATTTTTATTTTTGGGTGAACTAACCCTTTAATGCTGGTTCTGATAGAAAGGTGTCAGAATACCAAGTACATCGTAGTTTGTTGTGTATGGGGCTGCATAGCCGCAGACCAGTCAGGGTGCCCATGCTTACCCCTGTCCACTGCCGAAAGTGCCAACAGTGGACACGTGAGCATCAGAACTGGACCACGGAGCAATGGAAGAAGGTGGCCAGGTCTGATGAAACACATCACGTGGATGGTCGGGTGCGTGTGCTTCACGTACCTGGGGAACACATGGCATCAGGATGCACTATGGGAAGAAGGCAAGCCGGCGGAGGCAGTGTGATGCTTTGGGCAATGTTCGGCTGGGAAACCTTGGGTCCTGCTATCCATGTGGATGTTACTTTGACACTTCCCATCTACCTAAGCATTGTTGCAGAGCATGTAAACCCTTTCATGGAAACGGTATTCCCTAGTGGCTGTGGCCTCTTTCAGCAGGATAATGCGCCCTGCCACAAAGCAAAAATTGTCCAGTAATGGTTTGAGGAACATGAGTTTGAGATGTTTACTTGGCCTCCAATTTCCCCAGATCTCAATCCAATCGAGCATCTGTGGGATGTGCTGAACAAATAAGTCAGATCTGTGGATGCTGCACCTCGCAACTTACAGGACTTGAAGGATCTGCTGCTAACATCTTGGTGTCAGATACCACAGCATATACACTATATTGCCAAAAGTATTGAGACACCCCTCCAAATAATTGAATTGAGGTATTCCAATCACTTCCATGGCCAAAGGTGTATAAAATCAAGCACCTATGCATAGGTGCAGAGGCGCACAGTGCACAGAAGTCGGCAACTTTCTGCAGAGTACATAGCTACAGACCTCCAAACTTTGTGTGGCCTTCAGATTAGCTCAAGAACAGTGTGTAGAGAGCTTCATGGAATGGGTTTCCATCGCCGAGAAGCTGCATCATCAAGTGCAATGCAAAGCTTGGATGCAGTGGTGCAAAGCACACCACCACTGGACTCTAGAGCAGTGGAGACGTGTTCTCTGGAGTGACGAATCACGCTTCTCTGCCTGGCAATCCGATGTACATGTCTGGTTTTGGCGGTTGCCAGGAGAATGGTACTTGCCTGTCTGCATTGTGTAAAGTTTGGTGGAGGGGGGGATTATGGTGTGGGGTTGTTTTTCAGGGCTTGAAGTGAAGTGACGTGTGGTGACCCTTACTTGGAATTTGTGCTCTGCATTTAACCCATCCAAGTGCACACACACAGTAGTGAACACACACACCGTGAACACACACCCAGAGCAGTTAGTCCATGGGCCCAGGCCACAATTTTCACTAATTGGTACCACCCAAGGTGGCAAATTCTAGTTAGATTTTTTTGTTTTAATCCATATCTCTAGATGATATTACAACATGATAACCTTTTTGTTAGTGGTAGCTTTGTCACAGAAATCAGCCTTCAATGACACAAACCGTTAAAAAGTGAAAAAATCTTGTAACTTTATTTGAACAGAACACGTCATACAAAGAAAAACAAAAATAATTCTACCTTGTTCATTAACTTATTTGATCATTGCAAACAGTTTTTGTTTATTCATCATCATCATCATCATCATCATTATATTCAACTAGTTTCATGACATCAGTATCCTCCTCCTCCCTCTGATTGCTGCAGGTTTGTAGCTTGTACACTTCTGTGCACTTTAATTTGTTGGCAAGACAGGAACAGTTGGGAAGCTTGCAGATCCATGAACACTTGCAGGCCATAAGCTCCCGAACAGCCATTGGTGCTGGGGGTCCCCGTATCCAGTCTAAAGTCAGCATACTTGTGCAAATAACTGGACGGTATTTCTCATCCATTTCAGTGAGGTGTCCAAATGTCTAGAAATTACCTATACATATTTACCGTAAAACTTCAAATAATAGCCGAGTCCCAAATAGACGCCTGTTTCTTTTAAACGCCTGGTGTGACGACAGGTTTGGGTAAATAAAGGCCGGTCTCAAATAGAGGCCTGGTCTGTTTTTTAGTATCGGGCTGTATTTGATCTTCTCAAATCCGTCAGATCGTCTGTTCTATGCTTTGATTAGATTTCACATGACAGACGGAACCGTTCATGAACGACTCATCACTATGGCAACATAACAGAGGTGAACGAACTTTCAGTCTTCAGTTTTTCTTAATTCTCTCAATACCACCATGGAGAAAAGTATAATTTGACATTTAAGCTGACAGTTGTCAAATTTCAAGCGTGGGTAAAGCTGGATACGGAGCGGCTGAAAAATTCCTTTAATGCTTGCGCGCAGACGTGCGCGTGTGTTTGTGTGTGCGAGGGAGAAGGAGGAGATATATTTCATTAACTTCGGGATGTTATCCTTAGGTATGTGGCCTGACAGTAGCTTCTGATGGAAGCGAGGATCACCTTATCCATTGTTTCAAAGAGGGAGAGCCGTGCGCATCTGGGCGGGATCTGTTAGTGCGAGCAAGGCAGGCAGAGTTAGCGGAGGCTGGAGAAGTGGAGGAGAGCAACGAGGAGGAGGAATTCGCCCATGAACTTGTAATTGAGAATCGCGGGGATGATGATAGTGATGAATAGAGTAATTTTCTATCACATGATTGCAGTTGTTTTACAGGGTAGCCTTCATTCTTTCTTGTTGATGTGTTTCGGGCAACAAGTTCATACGCTCAATGGATTTTAGCGGTAACTTATAGGCCTATTGTTCTGCCCATTGCTGTCACATCGTTTCGTTTTTTGTGCTGCCAATAATCTAAGACATCTCTTACATTAAATGATTTGTTAAACACATTCGAATTAATTATAAATTAAATGTAATATAATGTGGTGACCTCCTACCGTCATGCTTGAACATCTCAACACTAAATTAAAGGCCTGTCTCTTATAGACGCCTGTTTCAAATACAAGCCGGTGCAGTTCGGTGATTTGGGTAAATAGAAGCCCGGGCTATTATTTGAAGTTTTACGGCATTCTATTTTATTATTCGTTATTAAAAATTTTTATTATTGTATTTATTAGAAGTTTGGGAAAGCTTTACACAGCAGACCTGTCCGACAAGAACATGGCCACCTGCATCAACCTACAGCTCTTTGAGGGCCTTGAAAAGATCAGTCAAAGCTTGCTACTTGTTTGCTAAAAATGAAGGTCTGGTGTTACCAGTTTACCTTGTACCATCACTTGATGTGGCCCCTAAAACTGTGTGACATTGGCATATCAGCAGTTCAGAAGAAGGACTCAAAGGCTAACAATATATATATCCGGAAGTGGCTTGGCCTTACCTGATGTCTGTCAAATGTAGCCCTGTTTGGAAGAAACACCTTGAGGCTCCCAATGAAATCCTTGAGCTTGGTCTTCAAGCTGGAGAAGCTGCGGCTGGTATTCGAGCTGAATGACTCACTGAATCCGGCAGTGCAAAACAACATGGCCCAAGTGCATACTGGAAGGAAATGGAAAGCATCACAGTCAGTACACCAGGCCATTGTCGGATTGGTGCAAAATGGCAGGGCAGGCTTTGGTCGGGAAACACCACCTAAGATGTGGTCCAAAGCCTCAAAGGTAGAAAGAAAAACCTGGTGATCTCCGAAGTTGTGAGGGATGAAGAGGAGGCTACAAAATCAAAGCCGTGAGCCAATGCCAACAAGGGAGATGGACAACCTGGGAGGCTGTCATCGACAGGGCTGTGACGTGGGCTGATTTGTGGAGGATGCCTCAAGCAAGGCTGAGCTTCCTAATCAGGGCCACGTAAGATACCCTACCAAGCCCCCAGGATCTGCACCTTTGGTATGGCTCAGAGAAGATCTGCCAGCTTTGTGGCCATCAGAACCTCAGCTTACAGCACATCCTATCCAGCTGCAAAACGGCACTGACCCAAGGACGTTATGGTTGGCATCACGACCAGGTCCTGCGAAAAGTAGCTGAAGTCATCGAGGCCAACAGGGCCAGTCCAGCAGCAACTCACAGGCTGATCCAGTTTGTGAAGCAAGGGGGTGAGGCATTAGGCAGCACCTCAAAGGAGTGGTCCTTGTGGTCACCCGGCGGCAACAGGGAACTGAGAGCTGATCTTGATCACCAACTGAAGTTCCCACAGCAGGTCACCGTAACCTCCCTCTGGCCAGACATTGTGCCCTGGTCTACCATCACAAGAACGGTTATTATGGTTGAACTGACTGTGCCATGGAAAGACGGCCTAGAGTCTACTTTTGAGAGGGAAAAGGAGAAGTATGCAGACCTATCAGCTGCATGCACTGAGGCACAGTGGCACGCTGTCATGTACCCAGCAAAAGTCTGCTGTCGAGACTTCACTGGAACATTCCATGCAACGGCTCCTGAAGTCCCTAGGTGTCAGAGGTGCCAGGTTGTTTCATGATGATAATGGGCTTTTTCCTTTCCTTTCTTTTTTTTTTAGGTTGGTTGGGGCCCCCTACTACGACTGCTGGTAGGGGGCCCCAAGCAGCCGCCTACCTATGCCTCTACGTTAAGACCGCCTCTGCACATTAACTAACTGTTCAGCATTTTGCATTGAGAGCATGTGTCATAATTTAGATATATTTTTAAGATGGTAGAATGCAGTTTTACAGATGCTAGAAACGTGGCTTTCAAATGAGAGATTGGTATCAAAGAGCACACCCAGGTTCGTAACTGACGGCGAGGACTTGACAGAGAAGCCATCAAGTGTTAGACAGGTAGGTTGCTACTTGTGGAGCTTTTTTGTCCAATAATTAAAAATTCAGTCCTACCATATTTGAAGCGAGGGGACGGTTTTGCAGCCTTAGCTAAATTAAAGGGTTAGTTCACCCAAAAATGAAAATTCTTTCATTAATTACTTACCCTCATGTCGTTCGACACCTGTAAGACCTCCGTTCATCTTCGGAACACAAATTAAGATATTTTTGTTGAAATCCGAAGGCTCAGAAAGGCCTCCATTGGCACAATGCACTTACAAGACCCATAAAAGGTACTAAAGACGTCGTCACAAAGTCCATCTCACTACAGTGGTTCTACAATAACTTTATGAAGCGACTAGAATAGTTTTTGTGTGCAAAAAAATCAAAATAACGACTTTATTCAACTTTATCCTGAGCCTCTGACGTGAACTCACAAAGCACTATGACGCATGCGCGAGAATAGGCCAGTAGCTTGTGGCTCTGTTGCTTAGATATGGCGCGTCTTTCTGTAAACAAAGCTCCTCGCTCACTGGCTGCTCACAGGTCATGTGTCAGAACACTGGCTCTATAGGCCGTATTCACAGCAGCGCCATCTTTGATATTTAACAGGAATGAAAGTGAGGCTGTGAGGGATAGATTTACCGTGTTTTCAATGGCATCCCCTGTAAAAAGCTGTATAAAGATCCGTGATCACTTATAATTTTCCACAGCTCATGTTGTCTGTAGTTTTTTGTCTACTGAAACCTCTTTGAATATATTTTTGTGGCATTTCATCAGTTTAAAAACACATTAAATAACAGTACAGCGTACTCAAGAGATGTAGGGCTATCCCTTACAGCCTCGCTTTCATTCCCGTTAAAAATCAAAGATGGCGCTGCTGTAAATAAGGCCTATTCTTGTGCATGCGTCGTGGTGCTTTGTTAGTTCACATCAGAGGCACATAATAAAGTTGAATAAAGTCGTTATTTTGATTTTTTTCGGGCACAAAAACTATTCTCGTCGCTTCATAAAATTATTGTAGAACCACTGTAGTGAGATGGAGTCACGATGACGACGTCTTTAGTACCTTTTATGGGTGTTGTGAGTGCAAAATACATTGTGCCAATGGAGGCCTCACTGAGCCTTTGGATTTCAACAAAAATATCTTAATTTGTGTCCTGAAGATGAACGGGTATCGAACGACATGAGGGTAAGTAATTAATGACTGCATTTTCATTTTTGGGTGAACTAACCCTTTAAGTGTACACGATACTAGGTAATGATCTGAGATGTCATCGCTCTGCTGCAGAATTTCAACGATATCAACATTGATTCCATGTGACAATATTAGGTCTAAAGTATGATTATGGAGATGAATGGGTCCTGACATGTGTTGCCTAACTCCAATAGAGTTTAGAATGTCTCTAAATGCTAATCCCAATCCATCTTTTCCATTGTCTACATGGATATTAAAATCACCAACAATTAGTACTTTATCCACAGCCAGTACTAACTCTGATAGAAAATCAGCAAATTCTTTGGTAAAGTCTGTATTGTGCCCTGGTGGCCTGAATACAGTAGCTAACACAAATGTTAGATGGAATTTATCATTTACACTACATAATGTTACATAAAGCACCAGGACTTCGAAATAATTATATTTGAAACTAGACTTCTGAGTAATACTGAAAATATTACCTAGGTTAACACATATCAAAATAAAGAGCAGTATTCACCTTGTCAGATGATGCTAGTGGCTTATCTATACAACAAAGTATGGTGGTGTAATCTTGTTTTGAAACTAGCACCAGTCGTTGTTCTTGCATAATATACTATTTCATACAGTACATGTCATGGATTGTCCCACCATCATGGTTCTGATATCACCAGATAACAGACAGTCTTGTCTATCCATATATGAAAAGATATCCTCCCTAACATCAATATATTTTGAGATATAAATATAACAATTTAATATATGCAAAAATATGTTTTAATAAATATGAAGACTAATATAAAACATATTCAACAAAAATAACGTCAAATTATGGCAGATCTGGATAGCCCTGACTGTCCTGAAAAAAAATCAACATATAGCATGTATGGCTACCTCTTACAATAGACTTCATACAAACCTGCTGTGCAGAAACTGTAGGACGATAATGGCAAAAATAATGATTGTCCCAAAAAATTAGTAAAGCTACTCATTTGAAATTGTTATCATGTTTCAAAGTACTGGTACCAAAGAGATTTTGCCACCTTAGGTGGTACCAAATTCTGGCTTGGCCCATGGACTAAGTTGTGGATGGAGCTGGTTATTCACTCCCCCCTTGACAATTCCTGCCGGACCTGAGACTCGAACCCGCTGAGACTCGAACCTTCGGGTTACAAGTCCGACTCTCTTACCATTAGGCCACGACTGCCCCAAATTGGCCTCTTAATTCAAGTGAAAGGAACTCTTAATGCTTCAGCATACCAAGACATTTTGCACAATTTCATATTCTCAACTTTGTGGGAGCAGTTTGGGGACCGCCCCTGCTTGTTCCAACATGACTGCGCACTAGTGCACAAAGCAAGGTCCATAAAGACATGGATGAGCGAATTTGGTGCGGAACTTGACTGCCCTGCACAGTGTCCTGACCTCAACCCGATAGAACACCTTGATGAATTAGAGCGAAGACTGCAAACCAGGCCTTCTCGTCCAACATCAGTGCCTGATCTAATGAATTTGCTTCTAGAAGAATGGTCATAAATTTCCATAAACACACTCATAAACCTTGTGGAAAGCCTTCCCACAAGAGTTGAAGCTGTTATAGCTGCAAAGGGTGGACCAACTCCACATTAAACCCTTTGGATTAAGAATGGGATGTCATTAAAGTTCACGTGCATGTAAAGGTACACTTGGCAATATAGTGTGTATGTGTGTGTGTATATATATATATATATATATATATATATATATATATATATATATATATATATATATATATATATATACCGGTATATATATATATATATATATATATATATATATATATATATATATATATATATATATATATATATATATATATACACTCACCTAAAAGATTATTAGGAACACCATACTAATACTGTGTTTGACCCCCTTTCGCCTTCTGAACTGCCTTAATTCTATGTGGCATTGATTCAACAAGGTGCTGAAAGCATTCTTTAGAAATGTTGGCCCATATTGATAGGATAGCATCTTGCAGTTGATGGAGATTTTTGGGATGCACATCCAGGGCACGAAGCTCCCATTCCACCACATCCCAAAGATGCTCTATTGGGTTGAGATCTGGTGACTGTGGGGGCCATTTTAGTACAGTGAACTCATTGTCATGTTTAAGCAACCAATTTGAAATGATTCAAGCTTGGTGCATTATCCTGCTGGAAGTAGCCATCAGAGGATGGGTACATGGTGGTCATAAAGGGATGGACATGGTCAGAAACAATACTCAGGTAGGCCGTGGCATTTAAACAATGCCCAATTGGCACTAAGGGGCCTAAAGTGTGCCAAGAAAACATCCCCCACACCATTACACCACCACCACCAGCCTGCACAATGGTAACAAGGCATGATGGATCCATGTTCTCATTCTGTTTACGCCAAATTCTGACTCTACAATCTGATTGTCTCAACAGAAATCGAGACTCATCAGACCAGGCAACATTTTTCCAGTCTTCAACTGTCCAATTTTGGTGAGCTTGTGCAAATTGTAGCCTCTTTTTCCTATTTGTAGTGGAGATGAGTGGTACCTGGTGGGGTCTTCTGCTGTTGTAGCCCATCCGCCTGAAGGTTGTGCGTGTTGTGGCTTCACAAATGCTTTGCTGCATACCTCGCTTGTAACGAGTGGTTATTTCAGTCAAAGTTGCTCTTCTATCAGCTTGAATCAGTCGGCCCATTCTCCTCTGACCTCTAGCATCAACAAGACATTTTCGCCCACAGGACTGCCGCATACTGGATGTTTTTCCCTTTTTACACCATTCTTTGTAAACCCTAGAAATGGTTGTGCGTGAAAATCCCAGTAACGGAGCAGATAATGAAAAACTCAGACCGGCCCGTCTGGCACCAACAACCATGCCACGCTCAAAATTGCTTAAATCACCTTTCTTTCCCATTCTGACATTCAGTTTGGAGTTCAGGAGATGGTCCTGACCAGGACCACACCCCTAAATGCATTGAAGCAACTGCCATGTGATTGGTTGATTAGATAATTGCATTAATGAGAAATTGAACAGGTGTTCCTAATAATCCTTTAGGTGAGTCTATACTGAATATGCATACAAGCCAAGTCAGAAAGTCAACTTTACAGTATTTCTAAAGGGCTTTGTGTGTGTGTGTGTGTGTGTGTGTGTGTGTGTGTGTGTGTGTGTGTGTGTGTGTGTGTGTGTGTGTGTGTGTGTGTGTGTGTGTGTGTGTGTGTGTGTGTGTGTGTGTGTGTGTGTGTGTGTTACTCTTTAAACATAAATGTAAGGGGGAAATCATTTCTTTCTCAAAACACTGAGTTTTGATTTCTAAATGATCAAGTGTATAAGTGTTTTCACACATGATTGTTGGGTGTAGGTAAATCAGCAAATGATTGTGCCATTTAAATAGCAGTGTTTTCTGAAACACAAGCTATTTTTTTTGAGTGATAATGTCTAATGTAGATAACTGTTTAGAGTTTTTGCAAAAAGTTTGTTTTACAATAGCAAACTGAGTTTAAAGCACGTAATGTGCTTGTAGTTTTGCAAACTTGATCTAAAGATTAGGTACAAGAGTGAATGGTTTCGCTAAATGGGCCTCAAGCGCCACTTTTAGTGTAGAAGCAATTAAAAAAAACTAATGCAAAAATCGTCCATATTTAACACAGGCATTGTGCCATCTGAACACATTCATTTATTGAATAAAAATAAAATAATTTCAAGATTTAAATATTTTTACATCTTGTGCATCAACCGAATCAAGAACATCTAACTGTACAAACGAAGTGGGGTAATGCTGCACATTTAGAAACTTGATTAGTGGTCTAAAAATTGTGCAGAATCTTAAAATTTCCTTATTCTATGTTATATTTTGTTTTACAAAACTTCATTTCCAGGTTTAAGTGAAAAAAGAGAGTTCTTAGCTTTCGTGAGAATTTATACATTCTTGAGGCAATGCCAAGGGAAGCTGTGGTCAGACTACTTACATTTTCAGTTTAAACTTTACACTTTCCAGCTGTCATTTGAATACACATTTACTTATGTAGAAAAAAAACCTGTAAAAGTGCATAAACTTTAAATAATACTTAATAAAAAAAAAACTTAAAATAGTCACTATCAACTGCCAGTTTGAGGTTTGGCAGTTATTATGGTGAAGCTGGTCACTTCTTCATAATTTAGTTTGGAGAGAACAGTTGCGCATGGAGTATTCATTGTGTGTGTATGCGTTCATGAAATGACATTCATTAAAAAAAAAAACCCTGTGTCATGTTCAGAAAGGGGATCTGAATTATACAATTCTACCAACCATTCAGTGATGAAGCAAACAAAGCCCCTACGGATACCCTGCTAACAATACCTTTAAAGTTCATGATATCCAATTGCAACATCTTTTACTCTTTAATTAAAGCTTGTAGAAAAATAAAGGGCTAAAACAAAACAAAAAACACCATCATAATAGTTAAGCAATAGATGAATATCCAAAAGCATCTGTAAAATGAAAACAGGGAAAGTTCCTTAGATTTGTGCTCACTACATTTATTGTGCAAGGCAAACATGTGGTCAGTCATACACTGATGCAATCTGTTTCCAATCGTCTGAAAGCAGCAGTCCCAGATATGTTTAATGTCTTTGTAAATATGTCATTGACTAAGAAAATAAATGTTGGGTTTATCACATCTAAAACACCACACCAACACTTCATAGAAACAGGACAACAGTTATCAAGTGTAACAGGCATACCACATGAGCACATATAGACAGTCTCTCACAATCTCTCTCTTCACAAACATACATAAAAAAGGAGAACAAGCATGTTCACAACATACAATTACCATCCAGTATACAATCATTCATTGAGAGAATTTCTTTTACACATTTTATATATTGTTCCATTAGTTTTCTATTATTTTCCCTTTAAAGAAAAAAATCCCTGTGCAAAAATATTTATGGATATATATTTGGATTTCTTAATTCTCTGGTAATGCCTGAGTGGATTGTCTCAGTCAGCAATGGATGAACTGTGGCTTTCAAACATTGAATATAGTACAAACTACCCTGGGTGTGAATCTCTTTAAACTATTCAGTCTAGGTTACATTTCACGAAGGTGAACATTTCAGGTATACGTTTATTTTAAATTAAATTTCAAAAAAAGGTAAGGTAACATTTCAAAAAGATATAAGAAATTCGATTTTGCATAAAAGAACATCAAGTCTGTTTTTAGGACCACGATTTTTTTTTTTAAATTGTGATATTCATTTTATGATAATTAAGTAATCCAAAATTCTCATTACTGTAATACTTTTGATTTCTCATACAATATTTTGTGCTGATTAAAAATAATAATAATAATAAAAGGCAGTACAAAAATTACTACCATGTTGCATGAACACTCTACGATTTAAATACATCATGTTTTTCAGATTACAGTAATGAGAATGACAATAAAAATAATATTGAGAATGATGGTCCAAAAATAAGCTTCATTTACAAAAATAATTTCTTTTTTCTTTTCTTATTTTAGGGCAAACTTAATTGTTTGTCTTTAAAATTCCAAATCTTGATTGATTAAACCTTGATTCATATATTTTTTATTTATTTATTATAATCGATCTGAATAGTTTACAGCAATTTTTTTTTTAAACTTTGCTTATTAAATACAAATACACCAATTGTATCCAGGTAGTTACAAAAGTCATTGGTCAGTGCATTTGCATCTAAACATCAGCGAGGCAGTTTGACAAGTAAGGCATTGATGTGTTTCTAGAGATACTTTCTATATTGTGCTATAAATGTCTGTTTAACAAAGATAAATACCAATACAAAATACACCCAGATAAGCACAGTACATTAAAAGCCAAAAGTGTGCAGGGATCTATATGCAGAGAGAGCAGAAACAGAAAAGTCAATGACACAAATCCACTGGTGGTCACCAGAGCACAGGGAATTCTTGTTTGCTGAATCCAGGGTCCTTCCTGAGCTCCCAGTAAGTGCCATTGCTCACCCATGAGTCGTCTTCAGCGCGTCTGATTGAATTAACGAAAGAGTGTTATGAACAGAAACTGTTGGAACAGAGACGAAACAGAAAAGTGCATCACTTACTTGAAAAATCGGGGTGAGTGTGTCATGTTATTTTCCTGCAGGACTCTCCTCCTCTCTCTTTGGAGGACTTCAATTCTTTCTTTCTGTTCTTCTGCTCCCACAATATCACCGTCTTCAAGTAATCTAACAAAAAGAGGACCAATAAGTAGCCAATAGCACACAAAACTGCTTTTAGTAATGATAAGAGTTCACTTAGCATAACATATACGCATAATTCATACTTCATAGTAAGTAAAAATCTGCTAAGGGGTAATTAAATGTAAGAAATCATGTAAAAAAGTATAATCTTTTATTGGAAAATGTAATATTTGATCAAACTTTGATAAGCTTCAAGCATGTTTTTAGGACCAAGATTTTTAATTAGTAATTAGTAAGTGTTGAAATGAACAAAGATAAATAAAAGCTTTAAAAGTGCAGGTCATTATTAGTTAATGTTAACTGATGTTAACTAATTAACCTTATTGTAAAGTGTTCCCAACTATTTGATGAAAAATCACCAGTCAAGTTTATAATACATGTTACAGCAGCATATGAGAGTCAAATTGGACAACTACAGGGACTCATCTCTAGATCAATAATTTAACAGTTCATCTATTGCCAAAATTAGAAAAAAAAGATCAGTCAAGAATAGAAAATAATTTAAAACATTGTGAATGTGTGTGCAGCACAGAAAACAGCGTGAAAGTTTTCTTGTGCTTGAATGGTTTAAAGTCATATTAAAATGCACACAAAGGGATCGAAAAGAGAAATTGAAATCTAGTTTTTTTATAACACTTTTTAAAACTATTGTTCCATTATTACCCCGTACAGATTTTGACTCATCTGATTACGTCTGTACCTTTGGTCTGGTCTAAAACGAGTGTCAGTCAGGGGCAAGAGTGGCCTTAAACTCTCTTCCAATTCATTTAACTCAATTGCAAACTGGGTGAATCCATAGTACTGCTCATGGTCCTCAGGCATAGAATCTATATGCACCCATACACAAAAATACAAAGACAAAAAAGTGCTGTGTTAGCACCCTCCTGAGGTCATTATCCACAAACTCATTGAAGATGGAACATTGATTATAATTTAGATATTTGGAACATTTAAATAGTTAAATGGTCTGGACTGGTCCGAAACTCACTTGCTCTCCAGATGCAGGTTGCAGAGGGTGGTTTTCCCAGGTACAAGGCCTCATTCCATTTGCCAAACAGAGAGTGAATGACACGCCCCTCTGAATCAGTGACCACACCCTCTACCTCATTAGCATTCAGACCTCCAGATCTCGACTGAATATAAGACATGCATAAAACAAATCATAATAAAAGAACAGGTGATAAACAAATCATTCACAAAATGAGAATTTGGTCAAGGTTGTTCCACAAGAGTAAGAGTAAGAGTAATTTTGCATGTCTTAAGGATCCCACCTTAAGGAAAGTGACTTTGCAATGACTGACGTCTCCCATAGTGGTTGAGTTCTTGATTGACATTTCTCCGTAGTGTTCGATCCAGCGCTGACCACTTAGAATGTTATGAATGCATGAAGTGACCTTACTCCATTCATAACGCTCCCCAAAACTGAGAATAAGCGAACGAGTGAAAGAAAGACAGAGAGATGCTGAGACATGGAGGAGAATGCGGGCTGGAATAATGGAAGTGAATGATAAGCAGAATAATTCAGGATAATATAAATAAATAAAAAAATCACCCTGGCAACTCTAAGTGAGTGACTCCCATGGGAACAATCTCCATGGATTTTCCCCAAAACTTATTCTTCCAACGGATATCTAATGGACATATGCAGAGAATGGACATTTTACAGCATCAAAATCATGTAAACCACTAAAAGGCTTGACACTAGCTAAGTGTGATTCACTTACCTTGCCAAAATGTGTAGTTTTTGGACTCACAGTGACAAGCGGACACAGGTGGATGGTGACTGACCTTAGGGACACAGTGTTAAAGAGCATGAGAGCGTGTACACTAGGGCTACCACAGCAAAGGAATTACTCTCGTGGTGATATGCGATATTAATCGCCATAAAAATAAAAAAAGGCAGGAGAATGCAAACCACATGATGGATAAACGAAAACTGACCAGGAACAACTGAAACACACGGCTATATAAACAGGGGTAGGACAAAGTAAAGTTAACTAGACATATGTGAAACTAATACCGAACTATAGCAACAAACAAGGACATAATCAGCAACCGATGAAACCTAAACCAGGGCTGCGTCCGAAATCGCTGTAGGTACATATTTTGAATAAGTAATTACTTCATAACCGCTAAAAAAGTTCTATATGTTCTATACTATCTATGTTCTATATAGTATGAATGTCTGTAGTATGAATTCAACTGGGTGTTCAAAAACGCTGATTCATTCATTAAATGAAACAAGCCGTTTAAATTATTTTAACTTTGAATGCTACTTTACAAAGCTCTACGGAGCTTCTGTACAAATCACAATGGTAAACAGTCTTAAGTAAAAATGACCCAGTTGTTGGAGAAAAATGTATCATCATTAACTTATTTAACATTCAATACACATGCATGAAGTGTATGGCCTTATGAAAAAAACCCCATCGCGGTTGCTTGCATTCCTCTGCGATTGGCTTGTCAGTATTGCGGGATTACAATATTGCGGTTACCACAACAGCCCTAGTGCACACTTTTGTGTTTTGGTTGAAATAACAGAACAGTTACCTGTTCAGCAATGAAGCGGAATCCCTTATCTGGGCGGAGACACTCGTATGTCTCTCCCAGTATAGGATTAAAGGGTTTTCCTCCTGCTCTAGTGAATGAACATGCATAGGCTGACACAGCAAATGCTGCTATATATACCTTAAGACAAAGACACACAAGAATAGAATATATGGTTAAACATAGGGGCAGCACAATAATCCTTAAACTAACGATGACAATTATTTTGCTCAAAAATTATTATTGCAATTATTAATAATCACTTTGACTTTCATTTGAAAAATTTCTTGTAACATTTCATTAGAATTATTGCACGTTCACATAAGAACAAATTAAGAAAACATCAACTTGTATGCAGTTTATTTTATATTATAATCAATCAGGAAACAATATATTTATCATGTTCATTAGCACTATATAACGTAAATTGGTAAAATCTTAGGAAGCTTCTTAAATTTATAATATTACTTAAAATAATTCCAAACTATGTTAATGTTTTTCTACTGTATCAGAGGTTGTGTAAGTAGTGTTGTTTTTGGCGGCCTGTTTTAATTTTAGTTTTAGTCTAGTCTTTGTGTCAAGCTGTCATTTTAGTTTTTATTAGTTTTAGTCATAGTCATACTATTTTAGTCTAGTCAAGTTTTAGTCGACTAAAAGTCTGAGCATTTTAGTCTTATTTTAGTCAGAATTATCTATGGCTATTTTCGTCTAGTTTTAGTCGACGATAACTGATGACATTTTAGTCAAGTTTTAGTCAATGAAAATTGTATTTTAGTCTCTTTTTAGTAATGCAATTCTATTTAACCCAGTCAATATAGTATAAGTACATATTATAGACAAAACCAAAATCTTCTTTTAGCCAAACCCATTTCAAACCATGTTATCTTATTATATTATTGTTACCTTATAGACTCAAGAATACATCCATTCCAGACACGGAAGACGCTCTGATTTGAAGTTACAACATATTTATTTTACCAACTAAACATGTTAGAAGTACACACACACATAAATTTAAATAAAATAAATAAAAACATTGAGATGTCTCTTAAGGTTCGTGGTGTTTTTTCCTGTGATTTTTGTGGCCACATTTCTCCCCATCTTTTTCCACAACACCCGTTTTATTTTCCATTTCAATGTAATAAAAGTTTTTCCAAATGTCTTAATAAGAATAAATGCATATTTAATTTAATTTAATAATAAAAAATTATTATTTCATTCTTTAAAACTGTTTAAAATTAGACCCACATTATAGTTAAAATGTTTTTCTGTCTTGTATTTTATCTCAAAATAAAGGATGTAATTTTATTCCACATGGAAATGAGCGGAAATAAGTGAATACAGCCTCTTATTCGCTTATGAGGTAATCATAATGCTGCGGTTATTTTAACATATCTAATTGCTGCCGTTATAACGGCCCATTTCAAATGTTTACGTGCTTTTCTTTCTTTTTTTGAGCGGTGATGAAATATCTTGCTCTTGTAAATACTTGTCAGCATTTCAGTAATACAAGTCTAGATCTTTCAAATGCATCCAAATAACAGCGAAGCACAGCCGCACGGTGCTCTGCAGTGGCCAAAAAGGATATAAACCGTGAATTCTGAAGTTATATATTATTGAAAACTCAGACATGTGGATTCAGAAGGCACCACACGACCTTGGTGTTTGTCAAACAGTAATTTAGGTCATTCGGCCGGAGATTTTTACACGGGTGGTGGGAGAAAAACACTGATATTCTGGATTAAGACGACAATAAAATCACTGACTAGCCCCTGTAAATGATAAAGACACCTTACAACCGCTGGACAAATAATTACCGTCCGAATAGTGCTTACGAACCCCGACTGCCCGCCCATCGGTCTCGTTCACTCACCGGAACTAAATCTTCTAAAACGCCGCGCGAGTGGGGCTTGAAGAGAGCGATATCGCCTGCGTCTGAGCAGTGCGCCCTGATGCAGCCCCTGAATGAGACGCACAAAAATACTGCAAAATAATAATAAAAACGCGACTTTTCGTCTCGTCTCATTTTCGTCAACGAAAATGAAGAGACATTTTAGCATAGTTTTTATTTTGTGAACCACATTTAGTCTCGTTTTTATTCGTCATCGTCACATGACCAGCATTTACGTTGCGTCTCGTCTCGTTTTCGTCACGTTATAAAGGTTCGTTGACGACGATATTTAGTCATACTTTTCGTTGACGAAAACAACACTATGTGTAAGTGCATTATTGAGCAACCACAATTGCAAACAATACAGTTGAAAATCATGTTTGGATATATTGCAAATATTGCAGATGATTATGCTTAAATAATCAAGAGAAGTAAAAATCACGGTCAGGATTAAAATACAATTAATCATGCAGCCCTAGTTAAACACAAAATTCAATCTTAATAGCTTTTGTGTTCCATAGAAGAAAGAAAGACCAGTTTAGAAGGACATGAGGGTGAGTAAATTATTATTTGACTTGATCTCACCATGCGCATGTGTGGGTTGCGCGTGTTTGCAGCGGTTTCCAGCAGGTGGCAGTACTCCACTTCCTCACACAGTCTCTGCAGAGTGTTCATGGGCTCATTGAGTTGGACAGGCATAGCTACTTTCGACAGGTCTTTACCAATGTTACTGCGCAGAATACTCCACAGATTCACGCTCTCGTTTATGCGTGCACTTGGCAAACGGCCTCGCCTCATCACTGCACCCTCGTTGCCATTACCTGAAGACACTAAACAAACACAATTCATTAACAATAATTGCAAAGAAATGTGAATCTTCATAAATGGGAACTTGAATGTGCAACAGTGAACTTGTTTGACAGTGCCTCACCAAAATTCTCCCTCACGCTGCCATTCTCACTCCTGCAAAACTCTACTGATGTGCTGTCACTCACATCACTGACGTACGAATCATCATCAGACACCTGGTCACACAAAAAATTTATAATGATCATAAAGTATTTTATGTCTAACATTTTAGGGTTCTGGCACATTTTTAAAGTAAAATTTGAGGATTTTTAAGACCTTTTTTAAGACCTGAAGAAATAAAAATTAATACTGTGTGTGCAGAGCTGTCAAACAAACTTATGTCTCAATTTTCAGGACAATATTTAGCTGAGTGTGTTTTTGAATGCATTTACAATTGCATAAATAATGATATGAGGTAGAGACCTGTGCAGGACTGTTTTCTTAATCCTGCTCCCGCTGAATTTCTGACTATTACCGCCTAATCCCGCAAGGTGTTTGTTCCACTCCAGCCCCTACCCGCAAACATTCTGTTACAGTATGTAGAAACTGTGAAAGAATTACAAAAACTATATGCTATGCTAAACGTTCAGAGTAACAGAGATAAAACATTGCAATTAATTAAACTGACCTAAAGTAATGCTAGAACCACAAATGACAAACATTCAGCTATATTTTTATTATCCTTATAAAAACTCTATTAACTGTTAAAAACAAAACATCACAATAAGTGGATCCTAAAACATTTAAAGGTGGCAGCAAGTCACTGTCTTAATGAGAGATCAGTGAGCCGTTCATTCTACCGATTCAATCAAACGGCTGACTCTTTCAGGAACAAAGCAAGTGATTGTTTTTATGAATGGGTCATTGCGTTAAACTGATTCTGAAACGAACAGATTCAATTCAAATGTGGATTAATTCAGTAATGAAGCACTGCTATGTGTTGATCTGAGAAACACACCGGTTCTGCAGTATTTTCATTTGGAAATGTTCATTGGCAAAATAAAACAAAAACACAATATTGTGACTAAAATGTAATTTACAATGTTAACCTGTTATGTGTCATATCGATCACAAGTTCAGTATAGAGTACATCAAGGCTCAGTGCTAGGACCATTGCTTTTCACCCTGTACATGCTACCCTTGGGAGAAATCATTAGGAAGGATGCCGTTAGTTTTCACTGTTACGTTAAATGATACTCAGCTCTTTATTTCTTTGCGCCCTGAAGCAACATACGAATTCACAAAATTAACGGAATGCATAAGTTGATCTAAAAAATTTGATGACCAGTAATTTCCTACTATTTACTACTACTATTAAAACAAACATAAGTTTTAATTATTGGACCAAAAACCTCTGCATGTAATAACCTAAAATACAAGTCTTTGTTGTCAGTTAGGAACCTGGGTGTGCAAGCACCTAGCATCTGTAAAACCACATTTTTCCCATCTTAAAATATATCTAAATTATGACATTCTCACAATGACAAATGCAGAAAAGTTAGTTAATGTGTTCATGACCTCAAGGCTAGATTATTGTAATGCTCTACTGGGTGGTTGCCCGGCACGCTTAATAAACAAACTCCAGCTGGTCCAAAATGCAGCAGCTACAGTTCTTATATATTGGAATATAACCACATTAGCCCGATTCTGTCAATACTGCATTGGCTCCCTAATAAACATTGCATACATTTTAAAATCTTGCTAATTACTTTCAACACAATAAATGGTTTAGCTACTCAGTACCTGAGCAAGCTCTTAGCGCATTAAAGTCCTTCACATCTATTGAAATCTTACATTTCTGGCCAGTTAATAATACCTAGAATATCAAAATTAACTGCCGGCGGTAGATCCTTTTTCTTTTTAGCAAGTGACATACTCTGTAAGTTTAAATCTAGACTCCTTAACCTGGCATACACTTAACAAATTATCCCATTTCTAAAATTCACATCCATTAAAGGATTGCTAGGCTGCATAAATTAGGTCAACCCTAACTGGGAACACTTCCCATAACACCTGATGTACTTGTTACATTGTAAGAAGAATGGCATCTAAGTCTCTCTGTTTAATCCAGGGTTACCGTAGTCAGCCGTATACGGTCTGTATCCAGATCAGATAGTGGACCTGCGCCAAGACACAACCACAACGCAGCCATGAATGTCTGCATAGATCCTGTCAACTATACAATCCCCTGTGAAGGCCTCGTCGACATGACAGTACAGATCCTCAGCAAAGACCACAAGAACCAGACAAGTCTTCTACACCAGGGGTTTTCAAACTTAATGATGTCAAGGACCCCCAATATCATGAACCTTTTATGAGGGACTCCCTTTCTAAAATATATATATATTTTTTTTATGTATGAAAAACATTAAAAACTGTTAGATAAATAGTAAGTGTGACATTATAAATACTACATATTGTTTCCAAACTTAAATTGGCTATATTTAAAGGGATGGTTCACCCAAAAATGAAAATTATCCCATAATTTACTCATTCTCAAGTCATCTTATTATATGTATACGTGTATATGACATTGTTCTTTCAGACGAATACAATCAGAGTTATATATAAAAAGTCCTGGTTCTCCCAAGCTTTATAATGGCAGTAAAAGGCAGCCCAAAATTTGAAGCCCAAAAAAGTGCCCCACATGGCTCTGGCACACATCGATTCACTTCAGAAGGCCTTTATTAACCCCAATAAAGGCCTTCTGAAGTGAATCGGTGTGTGTAATAAAAATATCCATAATATTTAAAAATTCTGGTAAGAATGTATACAGCAAGACACATTTAGATATGAAACAGTTAGAATGTTCGTTACACTTTAACCATTTTTGCTTTGTCTTATTTATTCTCTGTAATTTCCTGGGGACCCCTTAGAACTTTCAGGAGGACCCCTGGGGGTCCCCAAACCCCTGTTCTACACAGACCTATGACCAGCTTCATCTCCATACTGGCATGATGAATCTGATTTTTAAGCAAAAGGAACTGGATGAAATATTTGAATGCTACTGATCCAAAATCTAATTTCTGACTTGTGATGTAGCCTGAATCAGTCACACAGTGTTCCTTTGTTGGCCAGAGGAGAACTGGCCCCTGACTGAGCCTGGTTTCTCCCAAGGTTTTTTTCTCCATTTCTGTCACCTGATGGAGTTTGTGTTCCTTGCCACTGTCGCCTCTGGCTTGCTTAGTTAGGGACACTTAAAATTCAACAATATTATTGATTTGACAGCACTGGCACTATTGGATGAGAACTGAACTGAGCTGGACAATGACGATGAGCTGGACAGAACTGTTTTATAGATGAAATGAAGTAATTAAATAATTGGTGATTTTACAACAGCAGTGAATCAACACTGAACTGACTTCAGCTGAACAATGACACTAGTATTTTCTTTTAGAGCTGCTGTACAGCCGAAATGAACTGTTTTCATCATTTAATCATTTTACTGTTATCACTGTAAAGCTGCTTTGAAACAATCAGTATTGTATAAAGCGATTTATAAATCAAGGTGACTTGACTTTTTATTGAACTGTTGTATAAAATCAATATATCACATTTGCAAGATATTTGGGGAAAATTGCACTTTTCCTGGTGTGATATTGCTTAACTACATTTTATGATATAAATGTGAGAGAA
Source organism: Gobio gobio (assembly GCF_949357685.1). Lineage (NCBI taxonomy): Eukaryota > Metazoa > Chordata > Actinopteri > Cypriniformes > Gobionidae > Gobio > Gobio gobio. The sequence goes on along the minus strand of NC_137104.1, from coordinate 35,745,639 downwards.
AAACTCACAGGAGGAAAAATGCCCGTGTATATCTTGAATACATCAAGATATCTCAATACATCATGTTTCTCGGATTATTATAATCAGACCTAACAACATTGAGTTGCACTAAACGGCTATATTTTTTCGATCAAATTTAAGACCTCATTTCAAAATGTAATGCCTAGCAGAAAAAAAAACACATATTTAATAGATTTTAAGAGCCGTAAAAAAGGAGATTCAAATTTCACACTTTTAAGGCTTTTTTTAACGAACTGTGGGAACCCTGCATTTGGACATTGCTCTGCAATTCAGCCTCACATTTTAGTTTCTTTTTGATAAAAATATTTAAAATTTAATTACATTTTTAAATCACAAAATCATTGATTCATGCAAATATGTGTTTTGACCTCTTGACCTTTCTGACCTCATTCTCAGACGAGCTGCCAGACAGCAGATACTCTTTAGCGTCAAAGAACTCTGACAAGGACTCTGGGATTGACCCTCGACTCTCACTGGACACTTGCTGCAGCAGAGGGCGTGACCCATCAAGGACATCCTGATTGGATAAGAAGATATAATTGGCTTGATTTGGGCCAATAATAATAACAGAGAATATAAACACTTAAAAACAGATAACAAATTTGTTGCTTGTATACCTTTTCACTGATACAATCTAATGTGATCCTGACTCGATCTCTTTCAGCGCAAAGGGAAGTGTACGCTGATCTAAGAGTGGAATGAACTAGTAGAAGAAAGAAAGGGGTAAAGAGTATGTGTCATTTCATCATATGGTTCTTGTTATATCAAAAATCTCAGTCACTGATAACACAAGTGATTGAAATCTATTATTTATTCTTGAAAACTATTATTTTAAATTATTAATATAATGTAAATATTTATATTAATAATTATGAACATTATAATCCTGCAAACACGCATGTGAACATTCCTACTCACCAGTGCCAGCGAGCTGAAAAAACTCCTCCTGCATCCGGGAGGCTTCCGTGGGTGAGTCTGGACTATCCAGGCATGAGTCTGGTGAAACAGGCTCTGAATATACCAAGTTTGGATGAGATACGTGCAGACGGGAGGATGAATTATCAGGATTCTGCTAAAATATGACAGAGAGTGAATGACAGATATAGTGTGTGATTCAGTATCTAGTATGTGTAAAGTGGAGTTAGATTAGGAGCCTAAATCTTACCTGTAGTGTGCTTTTATTTTCCTTGCTATAATTCTTTGATCTCCATTTTTTGTGTCCTCGTTTCTCTTTTTTGGAGCCTTCAGTCTGAGGTCACACGCGCACACACACACACACACAAATAATTTTTTAATCACACGCACCAAACAAACATATGTTGATGATCTGTTAATCGATAAATACAATAAATGCAAACTATACTACCTGCAGAAAGTTAATGGCAGGTGCTGAGAATGCTCGGTGAAGAACTTCCATATTTTTCAGAAGAAGATTTAATTCCAGCAACGATGACTCACAATCTGACAGATCTAACAAAAAGATTACCATTTAGCATTTCATTTTCTTAGTGATGGCTCATCCTGCTTTTCAGAGTGTTCTCTGTGTATTATCTGAGAGATGAACAGTATTTTGGCCATGATTAATACTGCAGAATGATGTGTCAGTTTCTTGAAGCTACCTTTGCAGCACTTCTCCATGTCTTGTGAGTTTTGGCGCCAGCTGTTCTTCAAAAGGACTGCTGAAGGCTGTTTGGAGTGAAATGAACGCTGGGAACAAAGAAAAAAAGACAAAATGTGTCATTGGTGCATATTGCTACATGCCTTTATCTGCCACTTGGAAATTATAGGAAAGACTTCAAAAGTGTGGGATCTGTAAGATATATATAAGGAACCCTTTAGTCTCCAGTGACACCATATTCTAGAACTGAAACCTACGCGCAGTCTCCAGAAGTACAAGGTGTCAGGTTCTCAGAGACTTTGCTAAGGTAAAGAATCATAAAGCATGACCCCCATTTAATAAGAATCACAAGCCGAAGTGTTGTGAAATACTTGAAGACAGATAAAAAAAAAAAAAAAGGCTTTATAGACAGACGGGTTGCGAGTGACTATTGAGGGACCAGAACCACCTCGTTTTGTACCACTGTTTGAAGAATTAATCTTCCAGAATCTGGCAGTACATTTTGGGACTTCATTTTAAGCCCATTTCCTACCCTGAAATGAATTGTTAGTAGCAGCTGACACCATGACTCCCTTGCCACTGCCTCTGTAGTCTGACATTACTGGCATCTGACATGTCTTCATCTATTTCATGACACTTCAGCTTGTGATTCGTATTAAAGGTGTGTTCACACTTGTAGTTCGGTTCTTAGTTATTTTGGTCTACATATAGTCCTGATACATATAAAGATACATATAGTCCTGGTTCAATACACAACAAATAAAGCTTTTATGACGTATATTTTGCGACGGAACTTGTCTAACATCCAAAATAATGCTGTGTGCTGGGCTAAATACGCCCGCTGTTTAAGCGTACATATGATGGTATATGATGGAACTGACAACTCGTGAAAAACTTATAAAGTGGGTAAAGGAGTCAAAACAGAGGCAGGAATCCATCTGTCACACACACAAATGAAAATCTGCTGTGAGGAGATTCTGTTCTGATGCCTGTATCGAACTGTGTTGGACAGCATCATGACTATGATGAGAAAAAACAGATATGCTTGATCATTCTGTCCTTTTAGGGTTGCAACTTGTGACATCATGTCCTGTTTTTGGTTCATTTACATGCATTTGGTCTGTGTTGCGTTCATATTTCAGTTGAACTTCCCCAGAGTTCGTTTGAAAGTGGACCGAGACCCCTCCACTTGTTTGGTGCACACCAGGGTTCGGGTGGGAGCGTTCACACTTATTCAATTGAACCGCACTAACAGAGCAATTGCACCAGAGTTAGTTTTAATCGAACCAAAGCTTCCAAGAGTGAACACACCCTAAAGCTTGGTACATACTCCGCAAGAACAAAGAAATGTGTTCGTCCTGGCTAGGAAATTCCATACTTCACAAGAAAAGCAGGTGCCGAACAGGTGCCACTTTAGATTTTTGACCAATCACACAATAGTTCTCGGACACCCACAAGAAAAAAGTTAAGCTCAAATGATGTGCCGAGAACAAGCTGCAAGAACTCCAAAACCAGGGCAGCGAGAACAAAATTACGGCATTTTGTTCTCACAGCCCTGGGAGCGATAACTTTTTTCTCTGTTCTTGCGGCGTATGTAGGGTCATGTTTCAGGATTCCCTGTCTTAGCAAAGTCTTTGAGAACGTGACACCTTGTACATTTGGAGACTCTGGGTAGTTTGCAGTTTTGGAAAATGGAGACTAAGAATTAAGACGAAAAATAAAGTGTGGAAACACAGATGTTGTAAGGAAATGTAAACTCTTTTTCTACTGTACATCCAGATGTTTTGATTCTTGATTTAATGAATTTTTAAAAAGCCAGAACACTAGAAACATCAGCCATTACTTCTTTCATAACTTACGTAATAAACAAATGTGAGATTTAAACTAACATTCTCTGTCAATGGATGTCAATATTATTGTGACTTTTCTAATAGCTTCACAGTTTCTTATCCTGTTGATGGGACATTGGGTTTAAAGGCTGACTTTTATACTATACTGTGATTGATTACTGTGGAAGGAGAGTAAATACTAGTCTGTTAGAGGCGGGGTCAGATTGCAGGTGTCGCTCGGGAGGCTCCATGGCTATCTCATTCTGACGGAACATTCGATGATGACGTAGTTGCGTCACCCACTTTTCAAACAGATCCCGAGTCTTTGCCTGTGAATGTAAAAGCAAATACAGCTAATGAGCATGTGCATTCTCAAAATGAGAATAAATAACAAAAATTCTTTCCCCAGCATATGTAGGTGTATGTTGTTTGTGTCTATGCCAATACCTTTAGGTGATAGATACTGTCCTCTGTGTCCAAGTCGATGCACATTGACTTCTTCTTCATGGCCATGACAGATAGACCAACATCAATGCGACCTCGTAACCTCCCCTTCTTTAGCTGAGGAATCAATCACACAGTAAGGGATGAAAGATCTGACAGGTTAAGCAATCTTACGCCACATGAACCTTGAAGAAAATGTGTGTAGTGTGTGGATGAGACTGTGTTTTTAAACTCACATCAGTCCCAGTCTTGGCATATGTAAGGATGCCCCTTTCAAGCAGGAAATATCTCTGTAAAAAAAAAAAAAAAACATTTAGGTGAAAGATGCATGTATTTAAATGTCATTATATTCAATTACAAAATCACGTGATCACCTTATGCCAGCCTTTCATTGGCCACTTCCTCTTTTTCAACAGCAAACCTTCCTGCTTCTCTGGCTTCTGGATATTTTCTGTCAATCCCCGCAAGTCTTCAACCACCTCCCAGCTGTCCTAAAGAATAAGAAAACGAGATAAAAAGAAAGAGGTGTACATTTGAAAACGCTGCGGCAGAAAGAACAAAAGAACCCCCCTCAATGAAAAACTGAACGTCTGTCTTGCCTGTCTGTTGTCTTCTGATGAGGAGTTACTCTCTTTCCTTTGTGTAAATGGAGTCATGCCTGGTGTGGCGGGTGATGTCTTGGGAGACAGTGGTGCAATTTGCTCTTCTGAACTCATCTTGTTATTAACTTACTGTGGACAAAAAAAAAAAAACAGTCAACACTCAACACAAAATTACAGTAGACAAATTACATCATGTGGCCAGCAGAGGGCAACAGAGTCACAGACAAGAACAAGTGAGTGAGGCAGAGAAGGAAAGGCCAGAAAGGAGAAACCAAGGGGGTCGCCCAGCCCCCGGAAAGCGTACCACCCATAGGCGCGGCCATTGCTAACCAAGCCATCACCTCCTGTTAGCATCCCATCGACTCCCATTCATTTTGGCCTCACTTTGACAGTGAATATCTGAGGCGTTTAAAGACTCCATTCGTCCATTGTTTATTTCTAAACAAACACGACAATGTATAAAAGGCTCCATTACCTTGTATCTTACACTATCGCCCCGTTGAAGCTGTTTTTGTAAAATATAGGCTAACGATTGCGTCATAACCACGCGACAATCTTTTCCTGTCTATGAGGCAATCGGGGGGACGTGGAGGCATAAAGGCAGATAGAGATGTTGCAGATCCTGCTTCATTCATCAAAAGTTGCTCCTGCTCACTCTCTCTGTCTCTGCAAGATTCGGTGATTCAGATTTTACGTTGCACAACTACTAGAAGACTTGCCACTGTCGGACAGGCTGATCACGTCACATCTACGCCGTCAAGCTCAGTCTGAGGCTGCGCAGTACGCTCAGCCATCAGGAAGTAAGTGCTCCTATCCTGACTTAAATTCTCCCCGTTGAAGTCTATGGGGTCGCTCTGTCCATTTCTTTTACTGTCTATGGGAGAAACATCACTGAAATCTCCAAATATTTCATACAAGTTATGGCCAGTAAAATTTACATCATCCTTTAGTTTATGTACCTAACATTAATCTAATTGTAGGCAGGAAAAACATACAAAGTCAACTTAATACAAAAAACAACATTCATTCATTTATTTATATATATATATATATATATATATATATATATATATATATATATATATATATATATATATATATATATATATATATATATATATATATATATATATATATATATATATATATATGTATATATATATATATATATAAAACCCATTTAAATATACAGAAATAAGAAGAAACAAAATAATGTAAAAAAATGTCAAAGACAAATGTCTCTAATAAAGAACACAAAGATCACAGCAGTTACAGCACAAAGGCCTAAATTAATAAAAGGAATCTAATACAGGCTTCCAGATTTTAACTAATACATTTGTAAATATATATATTGTAAATATATTTGAATAATTATTTTGATTTGTAAATGGTAATTATTTAATATCTCACACAAAATGTAAATATAAATGTATCATGAAAACATATAGCAGAAAATATATATTTATCAGGGTTTATTTCACCCTGAGCCGTGTGTGTGTCATTGAGTGCACAGGGACACACTGTTCTTGTGCCCCTATCCTTTCTTCTTTCAGTGGACTAGCAATATGTACACACACACACACACACACACACACACACACACACACACACACACACACACACACACACACACACACACACACACACACACACACACACACACACACACACACCTTTTGCAGAACAAGGGTTTTCAATCAATAACCAAAACTTTTAAAATCCATTTAAAAAAATTTAAAAAATGTATGGAAGAGTTTCTAGATTTATGGAGCGGTCCGGTGATTCATTTATCCACCCTGAGCACATTTAACAAATCAGACATATACTTGTGCATCAGTGTGTCTTAAAAATGTAAACGCTTATTCACATACAGTTTTGATGCTCATACACATATATTTTAGCTGTAAAGTATAAATGAAAATGGCTCTGCTTATATTTGTGCATTAAATTACAGATACAAAATGACCCATTTTGTGCATTTGTGTAATGTGTGAGTTTATAAAACAATGTGTAATAGGCATTTTCCGTGCATGTGTGAATTGCATAAAACATTTGTGAGAGGTTTTGATACCAATACCTCCACTAGAGCGCAATAAAACTGACTGGACCAATTTTTTTTTCATGACACTTTAATTTGAACACAATCCAAAACTGTAGAACTAACACAGTCTAAATGTGAAAATATGATCTGACTTTTACAATTTTTATGAACATTAAGCCAAGGGTTTTTATAAAAAAGTCTGTCCCACTCATATTTACACACTTATCAAATACAAACAAAACATCCCACGCAAACTACACTTAAATGACTTAATATTTACGCCCACACCCAGCGACACGCATACACATATTTGTGTGTAATGTTTACATAGACTGTTAAATCTTTAGGTTAAAGCATTAAAGAGAGAGCATGTGGATAGGAGAAATAGACAGAGCGACACCACAGATTACTAATGCTCAGGTCATATGAGTCACCAGGGCAAATTAAATATACAACCTCCAACGAAAATCTCCTCTTGTATGAGCGAGCCACTCTTGCCGTGGGATAAATATGTTGTTATTCCACATAAACACACAGTATTTTTCAGAGCATTCGAGGGGGTCACTTGCTTGTCTCTTTCTAAATTTATGTATGTTTGAGAATCTGGGTGTAAATACCAGTAACTCTAGACAGAGTTTTCAAACTCAGTCTGATTTTTGTTTAGTTTGCGGAGCCAGACTTGTCTAAAGCTAGACTGAGGTATGCATGTAGACAAGAGTGCGTGCGCATCCGAATGCATGTTAGTGTTAGGGAAAAATTAATTCCTGTGGTTTTGCTTCCCCGCGTTTGTATACACTACAAACATTTCAGCAGGAACTGCCCTGCATACTAGGTTGTTAATATATTTAGTGTTATTTATATATTTAGTTATTTAAATTTCTGCTAATCAGGCATAAGGTGTTGCTAAAACACATTAGTTTCTAATCTCATTAAATTCAACATTTTTTAAAGGAAAGTCTCACAAAATAGGTGAAGTTCCCTTGTCAGGAAGATATGCAAATACGGAAAGGCAGGGCTTTCCTTTAACCCTTTTCTTTCCTATTATTATGCTGACAAAAGATTCTAGAGTCACAGCAGCACACAAATAATACAGTGATAAGGGAGTTAGCCATGACGCAAACTGGGGTAAAAATCACTGTACCACCACACAGCCTTGAATGTTATACCGTTTTATAAAAAAAGCAAGAACAAAAAGTATGATTAAAGACTAATTGTAATTGTTCAAATTCATTCATTCATATGTTCATTCATGTTTTTTTTAAAAGTCTCTTATGCTCACTAAGATCACTACGCATTTTTTGATCAAAATACAGTAAAACAGCAATATTGTGAAATATTATAACTTAAAATAACATTTATATATAATATTAATATATTTTAATATGTAATTTATTTGTGTGATGGCAAAGATGAATTTTCAGCAGCAATCACTGAGTCTTCAGTGTCACATGACCCTTCAGAAGTCATTTAAATTCCATTGCATATGGGGTGTAAGTGTTCTTAAATGGCTCTTGGGTTGGGGGAGAGAAGGGATGTGTTCTTTGGTTAAAGGGATAGTTCACCCAAAAATGAAAATTAGCCCATGATTTACTCACCCTCAAGTCATCCTAGGTGTATATGACATTCTTCTTTCAGACGAATAAAATCTGAGTTGTATTAAAAAAGTCCAGGCTAATCAAAGCTTTAGAATAGCAGAAATAGTTGCTCTGTTTTTGAAGTCCATAAAAAATGCTTCTGTCCGTCGAATAACGTGCTCCACGCGGCTCCGGGAGGTTAATAAAGGCTTTCTGAAGCGAATCGATGTATATTTAAAACTTTATAAAGTAAAGTTCCAGCCTTGCGCCTTCCGTGGAAAAGTGTTGAAAGTGCCTTCTCGCAATTCAAGATGCGTACGTGACATCTGACGAGCGTACCTGGTAACGTAAGCCTTATGAACGGCAGAGGCACTTTCAACACTTTTTCCATAAATTGAATACGGAAGGCGATCGGCCAAGACTATACTTTATAAAGTTTTAAATATGGTTATTTTTCTTACACAAACGCATCGATTCGCTTCAGAAGGCCTTTATTAACACCCAGAGCCGTGTGGAGCACATTATTTGACGGACAGATGCATTTTTTATGGACTTCAAAAACAGAGCAACTATTACTGCTATTATAAAGCTTGGATTAGCCAGGACTTTTTTAATATAACTCTGATTGTCATATACACCTAGGATGACTTGAGGGTGAGTAAATCATGGACTAATTTTCATTTTTGGGTGAACTATCCCTTTAAGTTTTTTTATTCATTAAAATTTTGTATTGTAAACGTCATTCTTTTTAGAAAATAATAAAGAGAGGTGCATAAAAATAAATTCTTATATGCTGATTTGGTGCTCTTGGTATCATCATCAATGTAAATATTTGTGCTGCTTAATATTTTTTTGCAGAAACAGGGATTCATTTTTTAAATTCTTTGATGAATAGAAAGTTCAAAAAAGTAGAATTTATTTGAAATAAAAATCTTTGTAACAATGTGAAAGTTACTTTTTTTTCATGCTTTTTTAATAAAAAGGTATAACGTTCAAGGCTGTGAGGTACAGTGATTTTTACCCCAGTTTGTGTCATGGCTACGGTTAGGATTACTGTCACTTTTAATCGCTTTAATGCATCTTTGCTGAATAAAAGTATTCATTTCTTTATCTTAAACTTATATAAATCAGATATCCGAGCCAGGACTTTCCATTTTAAGGCCCGGATTCATGGCAAAGTTCTTTTGGTTCTTTACTTTGGGGTAATAAAAAAGTTTGAAATATGTGAGCAGCGATTTACTATTAGCAAACATCTTGACGGCCCTGATCCCTGTTGTAGAGTGGTACACCCCCCATGACATTGAGCACAGGTTGCCTTGTCTCATGAGGGTGAGTAACCTATGATGTAAACAGAGAACGCCAACACAGTATGATCAGAGTTAGTTGTAATGCCAAACAAAACAAATGGAAACTGACATTGTCTATACTGACTTTCATGGTATGTGAAAACAAAAACACTCACAAAGACGCACAAAATATGAGGACTGGGCCCTGTATAATACAAGTCAATCATTAACACCACATAATTTAGTCATTACAGTAAATGGGCGAGGGCTGTAGGAACAGGGGCACAAAAGCACATTGAAGATAGTTATGGCAAATACAGACTCATCTGAGGATAGATTAAAAGAGGTAAAGTTTGTTGGACTTAATGAATGACAAGCAGTTTACTGTGGGTGAAGGTCCAAAGAAAAGAGCAGTTAACAAAGCAAATCAGTGATGTAATAAGCGAAAAACCTCAATCCCAGGTTACATTGTTTTTTCAAAGATGGTTCAGTCACATGATTTAGTAAGGGGCAATGAAAGCTTACCAAATTAAGTATATTGGTTAGATAGCGGCCTACTAGGGTTGGGCGATGTCCCCTAAATTGGCAGTTTTCCCTTAATAAATCACAATCAATTCTAAATGTAGCGCAGCTTTTGCAGCTTCATGTCACGCCCATAGTTGCCCATAAATAGTCCGTGAAACGCCCACAAGTTAATATTCATCGATTGCGAAATCATGGCAAATACAGAGAGGAAATAAAAAAAACTTAACTTCACTCAATGTGAAGTAGAAGTTATCATTGGCGAGGTGGAAAAGAGGAGAAAAATATTTTTTGGAGGGCACAGTGTCGGCATTACTAATGCCAAAAAGGCACTTGAGGTGCAAAAGGTTGCAGACGCCGTAAATGCTGTAGCCTCACAACCTCGGACCGTGGCCAAAAAAAAAAAGAAATGGTCGGACATCAAAGTCGAGGCAAAAAAGCGTCTAGCGCTCCATCGCCAGAGTGTGTCTGCCACGGGTGGGGGAGAGGGGACACCGGAGATGACCTCTCTTGATGAGAGACTGGCGGCAATTATTGGGGAATCCCTATTAATCCCTATCCCTATTATCTACGTGGAAATGGGAAATAGTTCAGTGCAAATGTAATTTCTTGCAGCTTTCTGAATGGTTGAGACATACGTCATATGTTATTTTATCGAAAATAAAACAAACTAAAGGCATTTGCATGAATACCATGATTCCGTAGCTGATGAAGAAATTTTTACTATGAAAACAACTTTCCCCAGTGGACAATTAATACATCTATCTATCTATTTATCTATATCTCCCTAATTATCTATCTATCTGTCTATCTAATTGCATCTATATCTGCTCCGCCAGACGGACACATTGACGAGAATATCAGTTTTGTGCATTATTTCGTTCTGTTTACCATATTATTTATGAGGATGAATTGCATAACATGCCAATATTGTTGCATGTTATTTTTTTTATTTTTTTTGCATTTCTGTTGTAATTTTCGTTTGATTTTGTTTGTTTTACACTGCAGATCGATCAAACGGGTGTTTGTGTAGGCTGTTAATTGTAAGACTTGCTTTGTGAAGTCTTCAAGTTATTTATGAGAGGCAGTATTGCCATTTCTTTTACACAACGGTCTACAGTTTCACACACTTTCACGTGTTTCTTCCATCTGCCGACGGTGTCGCCATTTCTCATTTCACCCGTTTTTGTGCGTACGCCTGGGTCAGAGCTTGCGTGAAGGACCGCACATTTTCCCGTCAAGTTTGCTTTTTATAAATACCAATTATTGCGTAGAGAGTGGCGTACGCCTTCTTTTGTGCGTACGCAACTTTTATAAATGAGGCCCCAGCTCTTCTTATTTTAATATATCTCTTTACATAAATACTATTTTCTACTTAAAAAAAATTATTTGGTTATTTTACTAACCCAGTGTTTTGTATGTGAATGCTGTTTCACATGAATATTACCACAGGAGTCAAGCACAAAGCTTTGTTTAGCCTAGAAAGGAAATAATCGTCAGATAGCACTTTTTCATTCTGTTTTGCGATCTGGTCACTCGATTTTCCATGAATTTTAACAATAGGCCTAGTCCATTTTATCCCAATGGACATGGACATCTCGTTTCTTTTCCCAAATCTTCACTCACGTCGCACCCATTTTCGCAGGGGATTAAAAACATTTCTTCCTTTCGTTTGCTTATAATTAAGTCTATTATAACTATTCACTTCCTTTACTGTGGTAAAGTATAAAAAACACTGTGGGACGAATACCTTTTTACTTCAAATTTTATTTAACACAGTTTGTTCTTGTAATTAAACTTGGTAAATCGCGTCAAGTTTGGTTTATTTGAATAGCGCATTTCACACACACCGGTGATTTTAGTTTTGTTTTCTCTGGCAGTGAATAATCAAACATTGCCTAAATGTCTTGACCCTGTGGAAGATAAAATCCGCTCTTCAGACCTTTTACAACAAGTGTTGCTTTGCAACATCAGGAGAAAACATGAAGACGAATATATTCGAAAAGGTGTCTATCCAGCTTGTGTCCCACATTCCTCTCAAAGCGTAGAGTGGTATATGGAAATAATATGAAATTATGAATCAAATATTTTTCTTATATTTTTTGGTTACCATTATTTACTGAAAATCGTTTAAATGTTTTATAGGCTGTAGTGTGTTGTTTCACTGATGGAAGTGCTAAAATAAACACGCATGCTTATGGATGTTTCAGCCTCAAATTATTTCAAAATGCAGGCTATATATATCTGGCATATACTACAGTATTTAAAATAGCATATATATGCATTAGTTACATTCCCAATTTAATTTACAGAGCAATCCCTGCTAAGTTTTTAGTTTAACTAATACTATAGAAGAGGATTAGTGTGTGTCGCACTCACAACAGACTAGCAACGAGGGCGTGTCATCGCGATGGTGGCGCTCCATCGGCACAACCCTACGGCCTACACAACCTCATGTATTAGGGCTGCTCGATTATGGCAAAAATCTTAAATCACCATTATTTTTGGTCAATATTGAAATCACGGTTAACACAGTTATTGGTGGGTGAGTCGTATTTTACGATACGAGTCCTTTTAAATATCAGTGAAAGTTCAGCAAAAACTATTACTAGGTTAACTAATGTAAGAAAAAGATCTTCAAAATAATTACATAATGCAAGTAAACACTAAACAGTCAGCAATACAATCAGAACAAAGAAACTAATTACACACAAAACAGACAAAAAAATACAACAGAACAAAAATACAAATTAAGTAAACAGTGTTTTAAGTTTTTCAGGAAGATATACTAAGTAACAATCAGGGCTTAAAAATGTAAAAAAATATCAATCGGTTCACTCCGAGCAGAATCGATATTATAGCGTTTCCGTTTTTGCGTTCCTCAATAAACATTACTGTTCCAAAAACGGGTTGATTTGAAAAAAAATACCGGTTAATAACGTTATTTTAATTTAGCTTATACTTTAAACAAATATGTATAAATAGACATATTTTTCACTCAATAATAATATAACGCATGGTAATTAAACTTTAATATTTATTTCATAACATTTTTAAAACCACAACAGAAATACATGCATTAATTACAAAGCATAAACAGCGGGACACATACTGTTGACCTGTTTTAATGGACTGTTAGACAATCGAAAGTGGCCCTCTTATGCCTAATTCTTTTCAGAAGAGTGATAACATTCTTTGTACATAACTTTTTTTCAACACGACTTGTTTTAAAAATTGCATGAATAAAGAATAAATAAACTGGATAACCATTGCTCTTTTAATGCACCGTCAACTGGTAATTTCAAAGCAAACACTGAACGGAATCCATAAACTAGCCTAAATCAGTCTATTTGAGCTTAAAGTCCGTACTACTTATTTAAACGTACGAAAAGAATGTCCTTCATTGTAGACCTCAGCGGGGAAAGAAATGTACTTGAGGGATGAAAATGCGCGCTCATACTGACTTGCGTACCGGTAGATTCATAGATGACATTTCACTCACGCTTGATCCGTCAACGTCACATGCTGTCCAACTCTATTCATGATTGGTCACTGCCAAATTAAAATATTAAAATAACGATAAAATAACGTTATTAACCGGTTAATGGTCATTTCAAATTAACGTTTCTGTTCAGAACGATTCAAATAGATTTTGATTTCGTTTTTGTTCCTCTTAAAATTTCGTTCGTTTCCGGTTTTCGTTTTCGTTCCTTGAACCGGTTCAGAGCCCTGGTAACAATATTCAGATAAGTAATAGCCTACAACTAAAATTTGAATAATCAAATGTACAATATCACTGCATATAATACTGCAACGTCTTACTGTTCACATTAAATATAAATTAATCCATATTAAGCTACTTAAGTTATTCAGTCAAGATCAGTGAGTGATTTCTTTGCCATTTGTTGCTTGATTATCAATAATGACAGACTGCAGCCAGCAGGTAGCCTATATTAGGCTGTGGTCACATTAAAGCTAGGGTAGGCAATTTTGGAGAGGCTAGCAATAGCAAGTGTAAGGTGGAAAATAATCAAAGATATTTGAAATAGAACAAAATCATCTGCTTTGCTGTTAGCAGCCATCGTCGTGATAAAGATATTTGAAATTGACTCAACCCCCTCCCCCTTAACGCCATCAGAGGGGCCAGTTGGAGTTAGAAGAACAAAAGAATGGCTGGATGGCAAAAAAGGTTTTTACACCTTTGATTCAATGGGGGAAGTTTTGTCTGATTGGTTACTTTCAAACGTCTTACGGTTTGGTCTGATTGGTCAGTTTTAAAAGAGTCAGATTTGAATTTGGTGACATCAGGGAAGAGGATAAAAGAGGATTTCAACTGTAGCTCGCTCTCTTTGGATTCTCTGTGGCTTTCTCTAGAGAGAGCTGCTCTTTAGCTCTCTCTCTCTCTCTCTCTCTCTCTCTCTCTCTCTCTCTCTCTCTCTTTCTCTCTCTCTCTCTCTATCTCACAGGTAACATTCTAGGCAAAGGCCTGCTGAGCATAATTAAGGGTTTATGTTTACATCTTTTTGAAACTATTTTAAGTGTAACCATAACTAGAATTTGTGCTTCCTTTTAAAAGAGATTTATGTCTATGATGTAATTGACATTTTACATTTACTTGATTGTTAATAAATTGTTACATTTTGATCCTTTCTGAATTAATCTGTAATTATTAACTATCTCCAATGTGGAACGGTATAATTGCAACAAAGGGTTAAAACGGAACGATTAAATGTATGATTAACTATCAAATATAGATGACCAAACAACCGGTTGGGATTCTCTTCTAAATGCGACAACTATGATAAATGGAGTCAGATAAAGAATATTATAATCAAATCCATTCTTCCAGCTGAAACACTGAACGCGTGCGGCCTTCACCGTGGTTCGCTACCGGTCCATGGAGGAATTCATGCGGTCTTACACAAGCTAGCTTCGAAAGCGTAAGATCCCACCCACCCTTTAGAGCGCTCTTCAAAGCCACATGAACGCACACAGCAGAGTCTGCAAAGCGTCACGAGAGTCAGCGTTAAATGACCTCATGTCTCAGACCACATAACATTACAATAGTGAACGTAAACAACTTACAGAGCTCTTACTTGGTACCACCTGACTTCTGCAGATTAATTTCGGCGTTAATAGTGTTGACATAGAAACTCAAATCTGAGAATGTTAACAGCTCCGGGTAGAACGTCACAGGTTGCTGATTTCGTAATTCCGTTAATGACATGGCTTGAACACCGCATAAGCTTGTTGTTTTGTAGAGGTTAAACGGACCGTAGTTGATCTGCGATCCATTAATTGTAAAGTTTAACCATCCTGGCCAAATTTGCCCATTGGCCTCTATCCATCATGGCCTCCTAATAATCCCCATATACTGATTGGCTTTCATCACACTGTCTCCTCTCCACCAATAAACTGGTGAGTGGTGGGCGTTCTTACGCAATATGGCTGCCGTCGCATCATCCAGGTGGATGCTGCACATTGGAGGTGGTTGAGGAGATTGCCCCCTTCTATATGTAAAGCGCTTTGAGTACCTAGAAAAGCGCTATATAAATGTAACAAATTATTATCATAGAGTGAAAGTTTATAATTTGCATGTATTTTGTCTTGTCAATTTAGTACTCGCGCAAATGTTTTTTTTGCATACAGTCGCACACCCCCGACACGTGCACACACAGAGAGGTGAGTCATCGAATTGCTTCCTCTTTCGTATTTTCTTGTGCTTGAACGGACACACACACAAATTACCGTATTGTTCCGAATAGGGCTACACGATTAATCGAAATCGAACCCCAATCGCGATTTGGCTTATATGCGATTATGAAAGCGGAAAGGCTGCAATTTTAATGAAATAAACAAATGCCCAGCATGTCAGTGAAGAGCAGCTCTGTGATCAGTAGTAAACGCTGCTCCGTCTGAAAGCACTGCGAGTTTGAGTCGCTTATAATGTGCATTTGAAAAAGCAACACGTGTCAAACATCTTCACAAACTATCAATGTGAAGTGTTCATAAACCTGTTGCCCAACAAAATATGTTTAATAACACGTTTTAACTCACTACAGTCAGTCGAGTGTTTGTGAGCTGATGTGGCTTCTTATCACAGAATCAGGCAGACAATGTATTATTCTATAGCAGGGGTCTCCAAACACGGTCCTGGAGGGCCGCTGTCCTGCAGAGTTTAGTTCCAACCCCAAATAAACACACCTGAACCAGCTAATCAGTGTCTTATAAGGCCCTAGTTAGACACTGATTAGCTGGTTCAGGTGTGTTTAATTGGGGTTGAAACACACCTGAACCAGCTAATCAGTGTCTTATAAGGCCCTAGTTAGACACTGATTAGCTGGTTCAGGTGTGTTTAATTGGGGTTGAAACTAAACTCTGCAGCACAGGACCGAGTTTGGAGACCCCTGTTCTATAGTACTCTATACAGTGATAAAGTCTATGTCAATCAGCACTGCTTTATTATTATGAAAATACACAAGAAGGCTTGTTTATTGTCTTTATGTTTAATCAGTCAAATTGTTTCTATCTTCCTTTTATTCAGCCTACAAAGGGATTTCCTGAAAAGGATTACTTCTCTGAGGCAGATGTGGAGTTTCTGCCCGAGGGCGCCCTCTGGCCTCCAGTATGAATGAAACTTTTTGGTAACAAATTATAATTTTATAAAATAATACTTCTCTCTAAATAAATGTATATGACAATCCATATGTTTTTCTTAAATATACAGGAGTTTTTTCGCCACAGTGGATGCACAAGAGGCTCATATTTCATATTAAAGACATAGACTTTAAGAAATTGATATCACAGATGAAAAGCAAAGATTTTTATAATAATTTTACAATAAATCCATAGACCTTTCTAATGGTTTTTAGTCATATGCAGCCTGCATATTAACAGTTTTTGTAAAATAAGTTTTCTGTAAAATATCAATATTATTATTAGTAGTAGAAGTAGTAGTAGCAGCATTATTTTGTTATATTTTTTCTTAAATACTCTATTTTTAATAATGGAAATGTTATTGTAATAGTAATATTTCTTATTTTGTTAAATATTTTTATTTAGCAATAATAATAATCATAATGATTATTATTAGTCATATTAATATATAAACGCAAAATGTTATATGCACACACTTTTCATTTGTAAAAAAAATAATATTTAAACCGCAAATCGCAATTTTAACCAGCATAAATCGCAATTAGATATTTTCCCCAAATCGTGCAGCCCTAGTTCCAAATATAAGACGACCCTGAATATAAGGCTGATCACATAATGCTGAAAAGACAGAAGTTTCTACTTGAAGTTGGAGCGCAAGTGCTAATCTATTAAGCCGCATCATTCTTATGATTCTTATGGTGCATCAGAGCGGTCGCTCAGCTGCATGACGGCTCTGGTTATGGCAGCACTGTCATTTCTTTTTTCGGCTACGTACTGACTGACACACTTTTGCCAGTCAGTTTCTTCGAAGCGGCTGCTTTTAGGACCGCGGTAAGCTTTTCTCTGACTGTTAGCATTTTCAAGGCTGTCTTTTTGGGCTCTCCGTCTTCTAACATTACACTCTGACAACCGTATTTCTTGGCTGCTTAATTCCTGGGCGGAACACTCGTTTTACTTGTATTTGGCACTCCCTATTTTTGCGGGTGACAGTATTCTCGAAAATACAGTCGGTTATGTCTTAAGAGAAAGTAAACCGTTGAGAAAGAAATCTGATGTGCATCATTATATTGGATCCATGCATTCAGTCTGAAAGTTACAGCAGCCTATAAATACCAGCTGCTGTCAATGTCACTAATGTTAATCAAACAACAAAACACAGCTTTAGCAAAGATTAATCTATATTTAATCTATACAGTAGTGTTATTTTACATTTAGGCCTCGTATCCCAAAAAATGTTTTAGCCAACTGAAAACGGCAGCGCAACATTTCTTTTCAGTTGAGACGCTTTGCTTGCTATAGACTTGGTCGGCATTACTGGGAATGCCCACAAAAACGTCATACCCGTTTATGCCGTGGGGGAAAACAAGCTATTCGAATGAACGTGCGTAGACCTTGTTAGATGCTTTATCTTTACTCTTTGTAATGACTATGATTGATTTTTGCTTGGTGCAATGCCGAAAAGTTGCTGTGTGGTGTTCTGCAAGTAAGTAAAATAAGTAAAAAAAAAAACAGTGGTTTGTCAATTCCGAAAGCCTGTGCAATATGTCCTTTACAATAAAACATTTGCATTACATGATGCTGGTATTATTGTAAAGATGAAGCGATTTCATTAACTGCAATGGTAAAAGTTTGCTTAACAAAATGCCAATAAAGTCATACTTGTCACGGTACTCAAACTGCATCAAAAAAGCAGTCAATTTATCGTTAAAGCGTTTTTTTTTTTTCACAGTGAGCTATTAAAAGGCGACTAGGCTTGCTACGATAGTCTGTGTTGCCGGTGTTCAGACTCAACACCGGTTACAATACTTGCCCACCGTGGCACCGCCCCACCGTCGTTTAGATTTTTTTATAGTAATAAAATAATTTAGTTCAGTTAGAGAACAGACAATACAAATAAAAACTGAATGTGTCTGCTTAATAAAGCATGATCCGACCGTGAGTCTCGGCAGCGGCAGGAGTCATTCATCAGAGAGTGAGGAGCTGACTGAGATGATCGCGGAAGATTTGGTTTCAAAACGAAACGTAGAAGCGCCTATTTAAGGGAGTTTGTCATTTGTTTTGTTGTTGTGTTTTTCATTAAAAATAATAGGCTAATGAACCCACAATTCAAGCAACCTGCAGCCGAATTGGCGCTAATTCAAAACAAAGTAAAATGTGCACGGCTGCACAGAGCGCGCATTGTTTACTTTCGTCTGGCTCCGCAGCGCGAGCCTCCGCGCTACACTGACCGCTCGTGCGGACGCGTCAAGTATAAACAAGGCTTTACGGACGAACTGTCATTCATTCATGGCGTGCGTCTCAATCCTAGTCTGATCAATGCCTGATCAGTGCCCTGACTACTGAACTAGGGAACTGATTGAGACGCACCCATGGCCTCACAGAGCGCGCATTTACAGACGAGCTGTCATTCACGGTGTGCGCACACTGCCGCGTTTTCAGTTCAGAGCGATCTTGTGCATGTAATTTTCGGTTAGATAGAATTAGTGATTTAAAAGCCTCCGTCGGTGATACCGGTATTACCGGTGTTGTCACACATCGATTAACCGGTGGGAAAATTTCCTCACCGTCACATCCCTAATGGCGACAGAATGCGCAAGGTTATTGATGTACAAAACATTCAAAAGTCGTCTTTATTTCATTATGGGAAGGGCAGGGCTCAAGCTGATATAGTCACACACGACACTTGAATGACATTTTCTCGTCAAAATGCATGCTGCTGTCCCAAATATTACACAATATAATATCCTTCTTCATAAATCACCCAGTCTTTTGATAAAGCCAACACGGAAGTGACTTAAACTTCAATTAATCGACTGGCCGCTAGAGATAGGCTCCAAAAGGAAGTCAAATCAGATATTAACTATATCTGCATAGTTGATAATAAACAAATTACAAGCATGGATAAATACAATAGAAGAAAGATAATATTGAAATAAGCAGTGCTTTATGTTTTTCAGGTAAATCTAACAGTATTCAGTAATTCAATAATCAAATGTAAAATAGCAGTCTTCTTAACTAGCCTATATAAATGAAATAACTAATATAATTAATTAATACATTTCAATCTATGATGGTTAAACTTTGCAATTAATCCGCGAATTAGGGCTGTTCGATATTGAAGAAAAATGCGATATGCAATACCTTGTTAAATAATGCGATATGCGAAACGATATTGCTTTAAGTGTGTAAAATCTATTTAAATTATATTAAAAAAATTATTTAAAAACTGAGAATGAGACCATTTATGTGTTTAACATTCTTCGCTACATCTTCTGAAAGTGGCCAGCAGTGTTTTAGCAAACATTTATGTCACAAATCTGACAATATAATTTTAACATCAATGTAAATAAACCAAAAATGTAATGCCGATATTTAAATACCAAAAACTCTTTGACTTGGTAATATATAGTTATATCAACCTAAAACTTAACATCAAGAACATCCAGGTAAACAAAGACACCTGAACTAGGGGTGGACGATTATTTTTGTTATTTTAATTTATCATTATTTAAAATAAGAGCTAAGAAGAAACAGTAGTCTTCACATGAATTAAATATAGACTGATACATAACAAAGCTACAAAGGTAAATCACCCTTCAGTGATTTTTCTCTTTTTCTGGTTTACTGTAGTAACAGGCTGTCACTTTAAAGGGTTAGTTCACCCAAAAATGAAAATTCTGTCATTAATTACTTACCCTCATGTCGTTCGACACCCGTACACTGCTGAAATTTGGCGATTCAAACCACTGATTCGACTCGCTGATTCATAACGCTTCGAAGCTTCATGATGCCTTGTTTTGAAATCGTCATCACTATGTAAGTCGTTATTTAGGGTTTTTTTGCCCTATCCTGCGATGTGACCATCGCTGCGATTTCGATGCTTAAACGATATATCATGCAGCCCTACGTCACGGACATTCCATCCATATTTTTTACAGTCTATGGTCAGCCCTAGATGACAAGTGATGTCTGCACGAGTAAAGTGTGCGAAGGTATGTAAATACATATGTTGACTGACAGGTAGGATATTGTATCATTGAATTTGGACCAATTTCAATAATTGGATTTTAAAAAAAATTCAGTCTTCCACAGAAGATAAGCAAATTTTTTTCTAGCTTCTTCTATCATTGATTGCTATCAGATGTGAAGAGTTTCAACCAGTAAAAATTGTTCATAAAAAAAAAAGTCCTACCCTACCTTTAAGAGCTAATGCACAGATCCAAAAAGCGCACCACTGTGAAGGACAGGATGATGCGCTGGGCGGAATGCGGTACAATAATCATTTTACCACAATTATTGTGTTTTCATAATCCTTGGAAGCCAAAATCGAACCTCATCTCCAGTCACTTCATGAGAATTTTACCATTTCATTCGACAAAATATATCATCATATCATAAACACCCACACAGAAACTCAAAAGGTCTTCACGGCAACCCGTCAAAACAAAATTAAATTTAACAAAGTAATTGTGACAGAAATATATTAATGTTGTACAGTAGAATTTAGCTAGCTTACGTCTCAATGTAATAATAATAAGTGCATTTCATTTATACAGTCATGAATATGCAGTGTTATTTAACATTTGTTTACTTTATTTCTGTACCTGGAAACTGCTAAACCCACCTAAAATGCACTGTTTATTTCATATGTATCTTTGTTCTGTTGTATTTATGTAGGTCTGCTGAATGTTAAAGTCCCCTGTAAAGTCAAAATTAAATATGTGTTCTGAGTTTGTCACACCACAGACAAATGTGTTATTAACCACCCAGCCAAATTTGAATCGTAAATAAATCTGCCAACTAAATAAAATATCTTATCAAAATCTTGAAAAAATAAGCAGCATTCTCTGCTCTCAAAAGCTGTTTGCGTCTGCAGTCGGCGCTGAAACCACACCCACTCGGGGGAAAGCTGCCGTAAGCACACAAGACAACATTTACATACAGCTCACGACAGCACCAGATGTCGGCGGGACAAGACGGGAGGATGAAGGCCGGGACGGGAGATTGTAGGTTCGGCCCCATTCCGCAGCGGAATATCAGTGAATAGTTGTCTCCGAGTAGCTTGTAAAACTATCCGGTGTAAAGTCACTGCAAAGTCAGGTGATGGTGGTAATCCTCAGCTCTCCATCAAGGTAGCTGTTCACAAAATTAATCCACCTCTTCTTGATATCATCGTTTTTGTTTTGTAAGCTGCTCTGTAAGTTGTAGGCTGTAGTCACTAACAGTACTGAGAGTAACTCGCGAACACCGTGCTCTAGTTATGATAGTGTTAGGGGAGGGGCCAGGCTCAGTGGCTCCAGTGCAACAACAACATAGAGCTTAAAAAAATATGGACAATGCAACATCATTCTCTTCCGCTGAAGAAAAGTGAAGCCGCCGGAGGTCCGAATATGGCACTGATATCTTACGCAGACCTCTGGACTGGAATCTGCGCAGTAGAGAGCAGGAAGTAGAGCCGCAATATCAAAAGCCCACCCACAATCTCGCAGATGCAGAACAATTCATTATGTTGGTGTGAAATAAACAGTTATGGAAATGTAGAAATGTAGTGGTGCCGTGGTGGGCAAGTGATAACCAATAGCCGTGGCTTTGGGAGTGGCCTCATAGGGCAGCGAAGCAAGTGCATTCTGGGAGTTGTTGTCTTTTATCCACATGAGACAAAAATAAATTATTTTCTCAGTCTAGAAGGCACCAAATTCAAAAATAATTTCACATTTCTACTACATAAATGACCGTTTAAATACACATTCATCTTCCCAGCGCTGAAGTGCCCCTTTAAAAGTATCATTCTTTCAAACATTTCTTATTTGTATATTCAAAAAATATTCAAAGCAATCTCATAACATTTTTTAATGCAGTTGTAATTTTTCAGTGTAAATTATTTAATTTGATTGGTAACAGCCCTATAGTATCTGATTATTGTAATTGAATTTATTGATCAAATGTAAGAATTTAAAATGAGAATAAATAAGAATAAATTATATTTACAACACAAAAAAATCCTATGTAATAATTACATTTTTTACTTATTTTTTACCTGACTTCCTCAAATGGCACTTGACATCTACTATAACTTTCAACACTGAAAGAAGGCCACAGATATGTATTATATTAAATTGTTTGTTTTATGATATGATTGTGCATGTGCATGAGTACATTTGGAAAAAAACTATAAAAACAGCTCATATGCCATGCAAGTCATCCAAACCCACTTTAAACCACCGCAAGCACCATGAAAGTCCCAATAAACCACAGTGACGACAATATGACAGGAAACAATGTTTGACAATGCTTCTCCTTGTCTAACAAAATAAATAAATAAATACTAACTAAAATGAGGTGTCAATTTCAAAGGATGATGCTACACAATATTTGCATGTATGGCGCAAACTTAAGTTGGAATACAATGTTAGGCTGAATGACAACATCAGTAACCTTTCACTTTCATTGTATGAAAGAAATGCAATGAAATTGAATTGTGACTGAAGCTGTCAGTCCCTTACATTCTGCCTAACATCTTTCAGAAGAAAGAAAACCATACAGAAACAACATAATGGTAAGCAAATGATGACAGACGTTTCCATTTTTGGGTCAACTGTCAATACAATAATTTTAAAACCACCTAAAGTTGAACTTAGCTACATTAAAGTAATGATGGGGAGCAACATTCTACGATGTCGCCAGTTCTCTAACATTACATAAACAACAACAGAACTACATGCATGCACACAATATTTGCATTCGTGGCGCCATCTGAATGCTTGTATGCAATGTGGGCCCCTTGTTGTTGCCACAGCAACGCGATGTGCCGATGACTCTGACCAAACTGATCACAATACAGCTAAATTACACCATACAAACGAAAGTGAATTGTGACCCAGGACTTCTAAAATCTACAACATCAAAACGAAAAAAGCTTGAGGAGTCTTTAAACAGTAAGATTAAAAAAGTAAAGGAAAAATGTGTCAAATTAGGCCCATCGATGAGTCAGTCTATCCATGATGAGGACAGGAAGTTTTCAGGGTTTCTAAGGCGAAACGTTGATTGGCTATCGAGGCTGAGATATTAACAAAACACACTTTAATGTTGTCTTCACGTGCTATCGGAACGATCGTAAATAGCATTCCTAGGTAAAAACGTAATTAGACACCCTCTCAAGTCAAAATTTGAATGCGATGAGCTCGTAATCACGACTTCAGAAGTGGGAAGTAGGACATTTCCGATAGCACGTGAAGGCAGCATTATATTCATGTTTTGGATGCACATTCACGGAATGTCAAATGGAGGTTTCACACACGGTAACAGTGGCTAATCAATTAACTTACAATGCTTATCTTACAAAAAGCTAGGACTTGTTTTTATCATTAAAATATATATCTGTCTCCCTGTGTAAAATGAACACAAACTCAGTGCCTACCACAGTTGCCAGGTTCAGAGTGACAGCGTGGCGCGGCGGCGGCTCTGTCGTCGTGTCACTGACGGTCCACTTATAAAACGCCTTATCAGCACATTTATACTTTGGACCAAGTGACTGTCACCGGGTTCACCATCCCTGTTCTTCTACCTGCCGAAGTCAGATCTTAGGTAACTTCGCTTCTGAGAAGATTATCGCGAGCGAAATGTCCGTGACGCACCGCTGTAATCCGAGAGTGAAGGGGAAGGTGGAGGCGACGGCAACCGCAAGTTTTAAGTTTACTGTTTCCAGCTCAGGTTTGAACCTCGAAGCTGTGTTTTGAGTTCCGCGGTGAGGCGAGCAGGAGGGGGTGGGGCATCATGGTGATTGACGTTTAGGAAGCAAATGAAAATCCACCGAAGAGTGGCATGTCGCCCTATCGAGAGACTGCATTTTAAAACGCAACAGAGACCATTACGTAATCCAGGTAGGCTACGCCCAGGTAAGCAGTCTATCCATATATGTGCCTGCCTGCCTGCCTGCCTGCCTGCCTGTCTGTATGGCAAGCCGAGTTAGCTTAAAGGGTTAGTTCACCCAAAAATGAACATTCTGTCATTAATTACTCACCCTCATGTCGTTGGACACCCGTAAGACCTCCGTTCATATTCGGAACACAAATTAAGATATTTTAGTTGAAAGCTGATGGCTGAGAAAGGCTTCAGACAGGCCTCCATTTGCATTCAGTACATTGACACTTCCAAGATCCATGAAAGGCACTTAAAACGTCGTTACAAAGTCCATTTCACCACAGTGGCTCTACAATAATTTTACGATGCGACGACAATAGTTTTTGTGCGCAAAAAAAAAATCAAAATAACACCTTTATCCAACTTGTTCTCGACTTCCGTGTATGCCTCCACGACGCATGCGCGAGAATATGACGTAGCGCCGGCGTTCGGGAATCCATGAAATACACACTTAAGCCCCATTTTGAGCACTACGCCGAGACCTAAAGCACGATCAATGTAGAATCCAACAGCTTAGACACGCACAAATCGCTTCTGGGTCATATGTCCGAACGCCGGATCTGCGTCATATTCTCGCGCATGCGTCGTGGAGGCACACACGGAAGTCGAGAACAAATTGGATAAAGGTGTTATTTAGATTTTTTTTTGCGCACAAAAACTATTGTCGTCGCATCATAAAATTATTGTAGAGCCACTGTGGTGAAATGGACTTTGTAACGACATTTTAAGTGCCTTTCATGGATCTTGGAAGTGTCAATGTACTGAATGCAAATGGAGGCCTAACTGAAGCCTTTCTCAGCCATCAGCTTTCAACTAAAATATCTTCATTTGTGTTCCGAATATGAGCGGAGGTCTTACGGGTGTCCAACGACATGAGGGTGAGTAATTAATGACAGAATTTTCATTTTTGGGTGAACTAACCCTTTAAAATGTTCCCATTGCTTGTCATAATAAGAAAGCTAGAAAGCTCTACGACTCAATTCTTACTAGTAACACTTATGATTAGAGAGCTCTCTAATTCGATTCTTAGTAACGATTACAATAAGAGAGCTCTCTAATTCAGTTACTAGTTCACTATATGCAGATTTCATGGAGTTCACATCACCTAAAACAATAGATAGAAGCTGCATTTCATTAATCATCAGCTTATTTCAAAATCAAAGACCGCAACAGGAGAGAGCCCGGCAACAGCACTGGTAAGATCATTTAGTTTCTTTACTTTTAATGAAGAGGATTGCGTGTTGAGCATAGTGTTGTTTTCGTCAACGAAAAGTATGACTAAATATCTTCGTCAACGAACCTTTATAACGTGACGAAAACGAGACGAGACGCAACGTAAATGCTGGTCATGTGACGATGACGAATAAAAACGAGACTAAATGTGGTTCACAAAATAAAAACTATGCTAAAATGTCTCTTCATTTTCGTTGACGAAAATGAGACGAGACGAAAAGTCGTGTTTTTATTTTGCAGTATTTCTGTGCGTCTCATTCAGGGGCTGCATCAGGTCTCACTGCGCAGACGCAGGTGACATCACTCTCTTCAAACCCCACTCGCGCGGCGTCTCCGGTGAGTGAACGGGTCCTTTGGCCGGCCAGTTGGGGTTCGTAAGCCCTATTCGGACGGTAATTGTTTGTCCTGCGGTCGTAAGGTGTCTTCATCATTTACAGGGGCTAGTCAGTGATTTTATTGTCGTCTTAATACAGAATATCAGTGTTTTTATAACGGCAGCAATTATATATGTTAAAATAACCGCAGCATTATGAATACCTCATAAGCGAATAAGAGGCTATATTCACTTATTTCCACTCATTTCCATGTGGAATAAAATTACATCCTTTATTTTGAGATAAAATACAAGACAGAAAAACATTTTAACTATAATGTGGGTCTAATTTTATACATATTTAAATAATAATTTGGATATTATTTTCCTATTATTAAATTAAATATGCATTTATTCTTATTAAGACATTTGGAAAAACTTTTATTGAAGTGGAAAATAAAACGGGTGTTGTGGAAATAGATGGGGAAAAATGTGGCCACAAAAATCACAGGAAAAAACACCACAAACCTTAAGAGACATCTCAATGTTTTTATTTATTTTATTTAAATGTATGTGTGTGTCCTTTTAACATGTTTAGTTGGTAAAATAAATATGTTGTAACTTCAAATCAGAGCGTCTTCCGTGTCTGGAATGGATGTATTCTTGAGTCTAAGGTGACAATAATATAATAAGATAACCTTGTTTGAAATGGGTTTGGCTAAAAGAAGATTTTGGTTTTGTCTATAATACGTACTTATACTACATTGACTGGGTTAAATAGAATTGCATTACTAAAAAGAGACTAAAATACAATTTGCATTGAGTAAAACTTGACTAAAATGTCATCAGTTTTCGTCGACTAAAACTAGACGAAAATAGTCATAGATAATTCTGACTAAAATAAGACTAAAATGCTCAGACTTTTAGTCGACTAAAACTTGACTAGACTAAAAAGAGTATGACTATGACTAAAACTAATAAAAACTAAAATGACAGCTTGACACAAAGACTAGACTAAAACTAAAATGAAAACAGGCCGCCAAAAACAACACTAGTTGAGCATCTGCAACTTACTTTCGGTTTTATTTGCGGTAGTTTGTGATCTACTATTGAATATTCACTAGTCTCCATTGACTACCTGTTTGTCTTCACCCTTGCTCCTTGTGGTGTTTTAAAAAAATGTATTACTCCTATTTAAATTCAAACTCTCTGTGTTTATCCCAATTGAAGTGTCTTGCATTGTTGTTTGTTTCCTGTCTTGTTATCTACATTTTGCATTAAAAATACTCCATTGACTTCCATTAATTTTTAAAGGGTTACATCAGCGATTTAGCATTAAGCTTTGTATCAGTAGAAACTAGGGGTGTAACGGATCGCAGTTGATCCGTGATCCGTACAGATCACGACCCACGTATGAAAGTGGCAACACATCGAGCATGGCTAACGTTACGCATCTGAAGCGACACACACCTGCTGACGCCCGTTTCACACATACTCTGTTTTCAGTGCGTATGCGGTAGCCTACGTATTTTTTCCGTACCAATGCTAACGGATTACAGCTTTCACACTACACGCGTTTTCGGTCCGTCAGTCTCCAGGAGCGGTGTGTAGCCTACAGCTGTGCTGCGATCGTTTCCGCAGTCTATTTTTTGATGTGCTGGCGCTGAATTAAAGTGACAGCGCATTGTCCGCATTAAAACAAACATGTATTGATGCGAAAATCTAGTAATTCCACCACAGATGCATATAATGTAAAGTCTACTCTGTTTCAAAGTCAACACATGGCTTTTTGCCTGGGGTAAAGTTTTTGTCTATTGTAAGTTCTAACTTAAAATGTTTGTTATTTTAATATAGTCTATAGCCTGTTTTGCAACTTGCATGAGCAACGTAATATATACATCTAAAGTAGGTACAAGGCTAAAGTAATTAATTGAATACAACATTGTTTAAGTGTAGTGCGTTTAAACATGATATCTATAAAATCTATAGGCCTACAAAGAGAATTGCAATGTTGAAAAGTCTACTCTCTCCCCTGAGAATGTTGACATCCTAATCTTAAAAAAATATATATATTATATATTTTATATATATAATATATTTTTTAATTTCCATTTTCACGTCTCAGGTTGTTACACTTTAACAACTGAGTAAAATTTGATTTATTCAGCTGGTTATTTATTTATTTTATTTTTGTTAAAACCATAACCATATAGGTTATTTTTGTTAACACCAAAAGTTCCTTGTTAAACCATAAAGGTTATGTTAACACCAAAAGTTTTTGTTAACACCAAGAGTCTCCTCCCCCTTTTTTTCTGATCTGAAAAATGATCCAATCCGTGACTCATGATCTGTAGTGTGATCCGAACCATGAGTTTTGTGATCCGTTACACCACTAGTAAAAACCCGGTAGTATATTCGAAAGATCGTGCTTCCCCCCCTCATATCCCCCTGAGACGAGAGATTTATGTATTTTATGTCTGGAAAAAAGTCTCAGATAACACAAATATCGTCATTTTGCGTCATTGGAGGCTTTTTTGGCCAGAGGCTAAAGACTACAGCCAGTAGTAGGAGCTAGTTCCGCATGTTTAAAACCCGCCCATAGGGGTGGAATCTCACTCACAGAATGGAAGACACAGACGGCCGCGGACATTCATAACGGTGCGGTGCGGAGCAAAGCAAGTGTTCTCAATGAATTCCTATGAAAGTTAAGCTTCCATAGGCATGAACTGAAAACGCGCCAGACTGAACACGTACCGTCAATGACTGTGAGGCCGTGAATGAATGACAATGCGGCCGTGAACGAATACCGGTCGGCCGTGCTCATTTTAGTTTCCAATTCTGGGGTGGGTTGCTTGAATTGTGGGTTCATGAAAACACATGAAAACACAACAACAAAACGGTACAATGACAAACTCACTTAAATAGGCGCATTTCACTTTGAAACCAATTCTTCCACGATCATCAGGTCTGTCAGCATCCTCAATCTGACTCCTGCTGTGTTTGTGCTGCGACACTCATTCGGCTCGTGCTGCGCTGAGCAGACATTTTTAGTGTCTGTTCTCTAACTGAACTAAAGGATTTTATTTCTATAAAAATCTAAACGACGGTGGGGGGTGCCGCGGTGGGCAAGAGCTGTAACTGGTGGGCGTGGCTTAGGAGTGGCCTCATAGGGCAGCGAAGCAAGTGCATTCTGGGAGTTTTTGTCGTTCATCCATATGAGCCAAAAATACATTTTCTGGCTTTTCTCAGTCTAGAAGGCACCAACTTCTAAAATAATTTCACATTTCTACTACATAAATGACCCAATTTAAATACACATTCATCTTTCCAGCAGTGAATTACAGCTTATTAAAGCTCTACAATATTTTTTTTACTATAAGAATCCCAATTAGAGAACTCTCTAATCCAATTATTACTATAGTAACAATTGAATTAGAGAGCTTTTTAAATATAATTGTTAGTACTGAATTAGAGAGCTCTCCTATCATAATTGGTACTAGTAATTGAATTAGAGAGCTCTGTAATTGTAATTGTTACTAGTAAAAATACAATTACCACAAGTAATGCTGGGAACATTGTAAGCTAAAATGGCTTGCCATATGCCAGAATAACCACCTGATCTCTATATTGTGAGGGCCACATAAGTTATAATGAATGGAAGAGGGAATCCATCTTCTATAGACCTTATTCAAAGCAGGGCTATGATAGGTATGAAAGCAAGGCTGTGAGGGATCGACTTACCATGTTTTCAATTGCATACACTGTAAAAAGCGGTATAAAGCTCCTAGATCACTTATCATTTCCCACAGCTCATGTTGTCGAGAGTTTTTTTGTCTACTGAAATTTCTTGCAAAGACATTTTTGCAGTGTTTGTTCAGCATAGCAGAACAATCCAAGAACAGATTAAATAGCAGTTCAACCCACTGAAGAGTTGTATGTCGATCCCTCACAGCCTCGCTTTCATTCCTTTTAAAAATCAAAGATGGTGCTGCTGTGAATAAGGTCTATTCACTGCACATCAGCATGGTGCTATGATTAATTTATGTTGCTAGACAAATCTGCTCCTTTGCATGTCATCCCAGGGTTGCCTTAACAACATAGGTTTTAGTTCATTGACAACACCCATTTACGCTAGAGAGGGAATCCTCCCTACAGTGGAATTCACCAAACCACTGAACCTAACTCAGGTATGTTTTAGAAGAGAGACACATTCACACATACCAGAGTGCAGAACTTTAAACAGTGAAGTGTGAGTGACATCATACTGTCAGCTCTGGGGAAAGTCTACGAGCACTGAAACTATAATGGTTTTTCCATGACACAAACAGAATAATATGACTGACTTACTAGTGAAATTAGTCATTATGTCACATGCACTAGTGTTTATATTGCCTTTAACCTAACAGTGTAAATGACTGCTTCATGTTAAACTGATTAAACGATTGTTCACCCAAAAATGAAGATATTTTGAAGAATGTTTGTAACAAAGCAGATAGAGCAACCATTGACTACCATAGCAGGGGGGGAAATACTATGGTAGTCAATAGTTGCTCTGATCTGCTTGGTTACAAACATTCTTTAAAATATCTTCATTTGTGTTTAGCAGAACAAAGAAAGAACTCATACAGGTTTGGAACAACTTGAGGGTGAGTAAATGATGACAGAAGTTTCATTTTTGGGTGAATTTTTTCAGCTTTAAGATTGAATTATGATTAAACGAACTGTTCATTATGAGCATAAACATATTCCTTCACTCTGCCCCATTCTACCAGATCAGGCACCAGTTTTTGACTCTAAAAAGGCCTAAAATACTAGTTACATTTTACAAACATAATGCCAAACACATACAACGCATCAGCAACATAGTGATAGGCTACTTTACATAGGCAAACGTGTGGCATTTTATCAGATGGCTGACATTGAAAACTAAGTTTTATAAATGTACAAAGCTTTCAATGAAAAGTCCAAAAATGGGAGCATGACAGTTCTCATACATCATCATCTGTATGTGACCAGCAGTGCTTGGTAAATTACTTACAAATTGTAATACATTACTGATTCCAAATTACATGACAAAAATAACATAATCCATTATATTACACATTTTAAGTAATATAATCTGACTACATTTTGATTACTTTTAGATTACTTTTGACCTAACCTGTTTACCACATTGAATTGAATAGGATAATATTGTACCATATTGATATGAAAATACAAAGTTAAAGAAAATTATTTAATTCTTTGTCATCAACAACATGAAGTGCTTTAAACATTAAGTCAGGGTCTCCCAAACTGGGGTTCATGAAGGAACTTCAGGGTTTTTTTGAGTTTAATGAAAAGCTAAAGGTTAAATAAAGCATAACAATTTTTAAATAAAAAAAAAAATAATAAAATGTGTTTGAAGGGGGAAAAATATATGGTCAATATGGCAATATGGTCAAATCACTAAATAATATAATGTTCATCAGAAGTTGATATGCAATGTTGCAATGTTGAGAAAACACTCCATAAAAATAAAATGTGTAAATAAAGGTGTCAAATGCTTTATGGCCTCTCAAATTTCCATGTAATTATAGCCACCTGACAAGTGGCTGGTGTGTGTGCAATTTCAAAAAACTAGCAAACTTTCTGATCTGAATCAATATAAACAATATGCTTTTTTAGAAAGGAAAATTTGAAACATGAAAAAGAAGGATTAGGGAAATCAATAAATTATGAATGATTCTGCCATTATTAGAATAACATGTAGGCTAATCATGTAATCAATAGTAGTCTGATTACAAGTATTTTAAAACGTAATATGATCCAATTACAAGTACCCAGATTACATGTAATCAGTTACTATCCACCAGTGACTGGTTAAACACTGGGCAGGTGTTACAGTAACCATGAACTACTTCTGAGGAAACAGTGAACTCTGGTGGTGGCCTGGAGAATTGTTAGGTCCAGGGTTAGTTCACCCAAAAATGAAAATTCTGTCATTAATTACTCACCCCCATGTCATTTCAAACCCGTAAGACCTTCGTTCCTCTTGGGACGTGTGTGTGTGTGTGTGTGTGTCTTCCTACCAAACAATACATAAATAAACCAAAGCTATGCTAAAATAACTTTTCTTTGTTTTATAAAATTTTATTGCTGTGAAGTGGTTTAAAATGTTCTACGGAATAGATGTGGTTTTATTAATACACGGTAAAGGCCAATGTGGTCACAAATATATTTTTTTCACTTTAAGTTTAAACAAAGCATTACATATTACATATACAAAGCATTATGATAAGCATTACAATTAGAGTATTCACTCTATATGCAACTATAACAGAAATGGCTTGATTTAAATGGAATTTTAAAGAATGTTTGTAAAGTGAAATCACTTTCTCAGTCACTTTGTTTCCTGTTTTTTGACCACACTCACCCAGGTTATTCTGTGTGTAGAAGTAGCCAGGTGCTTTGCCAGTCATGCGACCAAAGAGCCCATAGGTTTGGGCCAACTTTGTGCTTGCCACTAGCCTCAACAGTGTGACACTGAAAGCATTTCTGCAAGATCTTCTTTCCTTTTGCTATGTCTTCTCTTCCCATTTTAACAAATGCTTACAACAGATTGATCTGACCAAATGAGAGGATATTTCACTGGACAACAGTAGGCCTATAAGATGTAGGTATGTGACTATACAGAAATTGATTTTCAAAAATGAATATTCACTGACGTTAAACCAGTCAGGAAATTACGTCTCTTTAAAATGAACGCGGGATAGGCTGATCCATGGTCCGAACATCGATATTGAATAAAACATCGCGGATTAACTTCGTTCTGTAAAAGGAAAGTATCCTATCTTAAAATGTAAAAGCTAGCTTAGTATAGGCTACAGCTTAGGCTAACATCGTAACAAAATTTTTCGATATAGTAGCCTATTTTGAATGACCGAACTCGTGCACTCGCATGTTCTGCGCTGTGAATAGGCTACTCAAGTCAGTGGTATGTTACATTCATCAGAAACGTTTAATTTATTTAAAGGGGTAGTAAACCACGATTTCACTATTCTAACTTTAGCTAACGTGTAATGTTGCTGCTTGAGCATAAACAACATCTGCAAAGTTACAACGTTCAAAGTTTAAAGCAAAGGGAGATATTTGCCTTAAAAGAAATCAGTTTCTAAGAACTACAGCAAACGGCCAGTAGGCGACTACACACATTCCTCCAGGGTTGGTGACATCACCAGGCTCAATATTTACATAAACCCCATCCTCCGAGAATATTAAATAAGGGGGGGTGAGGCCATTTTGTATCGCGGCGCTGTTGTGGTATAGTTAGGCTGGAGTTTTGTTGCCGCGATGCCAAGGAAACGCTGTTATTTTCATCCGGATTGCAGGTCTGGGGTACTTGCTCTGTTCAGCCTTCCTTGGGACGGGGGTGCATTGCAGAGCGTTTAACATACAGCATGTTATATGCACGTGTGTTTGAGTCAGCGGGGAATCAGGCGTGCGCAGGGCTCCCTGCAGCGCATCTA
Organism: Gobio gobio; assembly: GCF_949357685.1. Taxonomy (NCBI): domain Eukaryota; kingdom Metazoa; phylum Chordata; class Actinopteri; order Cypriniformes; family Gobionidae; genus Gobio; species Gobio gobio. The sequence continues at coordinate 35,712,071 of NC_137104.1, read as the reverse complement.
ACAGAGGAAAACATCCACGTCTTCGCGATTTCAATGCCAGATTTGCACATCGTCAGCTGCGTAAAAAAAACACTGCCGGTGCGTGGATGCACGACGCGCGCGCTGCACATTTCACGGAGGACAACACAAACTTCCACAAATTTCGCGAGTTCAATCCAGGATATGCACAACGGCTTGTCCTGAAAGCTGGATTTACAAACTGAAGCTGTTTACGGGCCACAACCTGTAAGTCTGATTTATTTTTCATCGATGTGTTTTCCTGTAATAGGTTGTAGCAAGGAAGTAAACAGATGACAGCGCTGTTCTGCAAACCAGTCTGTTAAATGCTCATTCATACTTAATGTTCTCCGATGAACACCTAACGTTACAAACACTAACGTTAAAATCTCAACAGCGAACCTGACATTAGTGTAAATGATTCTTTGATTAGAGCTTTTATGTATTGTTTATCTACAGGCATGCTAAACATGGTTCTGTGTGTGATTTGGCTAACTTACTAGTTAAAGCCAGTGCTTAGTGTTCGTTTTGGGTTAGTTCTTGCGACAGATATTTGGCTATAATCGTTCTAAAAATACAAAAGTTAAAGTGCCATTCAGTAGCGATCACTATAGATCCGCAGTCTTTACTCTTGAGGACTGAACAGGTTCTGCTCGATCATCTTCACTCAAATGTTCTGGGTCTGATTCGGGCTCATATGGTTTTATTGACGCCGTTGTTTCTAATACTGACCAAAGCACAGCCTCTGGTAAGGGGCGTGACGTTTCCGACAAACGTGCACTAGGCGGTTAGCGAATCACAACACACTGGGCCAGCTAACCAATCAGAGCCCACTGCGTATTTTTGAGGGACTGGCTTCATACAACCCGGAAAGCATCAGACCGTTTTACAAGGAGGGACAGAGCAGTGTAGAATAAAGGTCAACTATATGAAAAATAAGGCAATTTTTTTTTAAACGAAGCATGAACACATGTTACAGTGCACCCCACAAACACAGTCAAGCCTTCAAAAGAATGTGTTTTACCACCCCTTTAAGTTTCGTGCCATTGATGGCTTGTATAACCTTACACCGTTTTCAGTACCCTACCAGAGTTTCGGTTGAGTTGCTACAGTTGTCAGTTTTCAGCTGTTTCTTCTTCTTTTTTAAGATCCTCAAAACACTTTTTTATCTGACCTGGTGGATGTGAATATAGCCTACTATTTCAGAATTATTTTAGATGCACTTTTGGGACATAGATAGATTGCATTTAGTAAATATGCATGTCTTATTACCAAATGATATGTATTTGTTTGTAATCTGTTGTGAGGAAAAAATATTTAAAAATGCTCTTTTGCTATTAGCCTATTTATTTAGGTTTTGTGAAACTGGTGATGGATAGGCCTATCTGTCATAGGATGAATCCTGGTGGTTAACAAAAACTAAGAGCAAGGAACAGTGTTGGGGAAAGATACTTTTCATAGTAATATGTTACAAAATGTTACTCCCTTTACAAAAATTAACTAATTGTGTTACTTTTTATGGATAGTAATGCGTTGCGTCACTTTTGCGTTACTTTTTCTAACCTGGGCTGGACTTTCTTGTTTGTTTTATAATAACAAAAGTTAAGCAAAACTTTTATTTTTGGCAAATGTAAAAGCCCTTTCACATCAAAAGTGAAACGAATAGGCCTAAGCCTCAGGGTCGCAGCTCAAACAGTTCTGGATTGCAGAAGAATAGGATGCAGGAGAAGCAAATTGAACATTTGTAAAATAAAAATAATACAAAAAATATCATGAAATAAGGCCTATTCCTAGCTTAGCTAAACCCAGTCTGTTGTAACCGGGCCAAAGTATATTTGAGTAATTTAATATTTACGTAATATGTCAACATTTGCATAATATTCTTCTGAGTTTGCATTTCACTGTTTTTATTCATTTTGAGGAATACTGAATCAGCATTTGTGAAAGTGAGATGAGTAAATGCATGGTCACATTTAGAACTACAATAACTATGTTTACATAGCGCACGCAACACCTCTGCACTTACTCCCGATTTCTCTCAACTTGGGGACAGGAGAGGTGTCAGGCAGTAAATGGAAAGTGGGAAGAACTTTTGTTACTTATTTGATAAAGGAACTCAGATATATTGTTGTAAATTTAAAAGTAATGTGTTACTTTACTAGTTACTTGAAAAAAGTAATCTGATAACCAAACAGTGGTGAGGAATGATTTTGATGTGTGCAAACACCAGCTCTCTGTTACATAATTTGTTTCCAGCAAGATTAAATCACTGTCTAGGGGGAAGGTTGGGCCCCCCTTGGCTAAAAACTTAATTTAGATCTTAAAGCTAGGCAGAAAAGGACAATATATTCTCCATTTTGTGCACCTATATGAGGAAACGGTGTTTTATATCATTATTCCTGATTAGAGGTGTGTGCGTTTGGCAAATCATTTGGCAAATTCAATGTTGCACTGTTCCTTACAGGCCAGCAGGGATTGGGAACCTTTTTTGACCAAAGAGACATTTTTTCCAAAAAAGTCACAGCATAAAATAATACAATATTATAATTTTTCACTAATGTTTAAATAATATTCTCTTTTTATTAGGTCCATAGACAAATAAAAACAAACAAATATGCAACAAACAATAAATAAGTTGCAATACAGAATCAATTGTATGGGGCTTTCACTGTGAGTAGCATAAATTCCCCTCTCTCTCTCTCTCTCTCTCTCTCTCTCTCTCTCTCGCTCTCTGTGTGGGTGTGTGTGTCAAGTAGGAAAGTTTTTTTTTTACATTATTCTTTGTGTATTTGACTGTTTAGGGTTCGAGGATCCACATGAAACATTCCAGTTAATCAATGAGTCTTTTATTTACACCTCAGTCTCATTAAACATTGTTCTCTGAGTGCATTTGCAGGTGAAAGCTGGTTGTTATATACTCATATTATATACTCATAATTTGCTTTACTCAAACAATTTACAAGCAGGCAAGTACAGATGCAAATACATATAAAGAATAGGAGATTCATAAAACTGGCAAACAAAACATCTTTCGTACCCGCTGTTGTTTTTATGGGCTTCTTTAGTCTAAAGCTGTGTAATCTGTGTTCTTTACAGTCTCTTCTAAGTCTTCTATTGTTTCAAACATGTAGTCCTGGACTTGAGTCCTGTGAGAGAAATCAAATAAGCAATTTGTGATATACAGGGGGTAGTTTTGATATATATAGACATAATTGATATATAGGCTTCGAAAACAACACCCATTCATTTTTGGTGGGTGTTGTTTAATATCTCAGTTGAAACAGAAATATTACACTTTACCTTTCTTTTGGAAATGGGGATTCAGGTGTGCGTGTGTACAGAGTCAAGGCGCGAAAAGGGTCTAAAGCGAATATGTTCCTCCTCCCAAACCTCTGCGGGAGGGTGGCTGAGGGTCCAGTCCCTGAGCGCGCACACATGGTGCAGGACCGGCCGAAACGCTGAGGGAGGTTGATGGAGGACTTGGGAGCACGGTCACCTGTGTTTGCATGTGCATCCCGCCCGAAGCGAAGGGGGAGGTTGGCATGCAGGTGTGCTGGTTTTGCCATTATGGGGTGAAGTCGTAGGATGGTGGGCGAGCTCACACGACTGCTGGTTGGGGCTACATTAGGAGCAAAGTCTTCTATCTCCAGACTCCGGGGAATCTCCTGAGCATTCTTTGACAACACAAATGTAGAAGAAGAAGAGATGGTGAAAATCAGCAGATTCAGTTATCACAGTGTACTGATACACAGTCACTAATGTCAATTTTAAACTAACAAGTTGCATGGATTATTTTAAATATTTGTTTTACTAGTATTACAATTTTATTTGCATTTATAAATTCCAATTAAAAATGGCAAAAGCATTAGTTCAGAGGGCGCTAACAGTAGCTGGACTATTCCTCACATATTTTACAAGTGAAAATGTGCATTGGTAGTACATTAAGGAAATATTTCTGCCTGCCCCTGACCTTTAAAAAATGTTTCTTATTGGTGCAACCTAATGTAGTCAGGTTTATTCTATAATGAAGACAGGTAAAAAGGCATGATAATAATAATGATCAAAATAAAAGTAATGCATTATAAATTAATATAGGCCTATATTAATTAATATGGCAAATATGATATATTCCAAACTAAACTTTCAAGTAAAGCAAACTCTTATCATAAAAGAGAAAGTATAAAGCACTTACCTCTGGAAACTGTCCCCATGTAAATCTATTAGGATCACTGTCTCCTGGAAGTGGCAATCTGAGAGCAGAAACCTCACTCAGCATGAAGCTGCTCAGGATGCCGAGGGCTAAAAAGAGAAGGGTTAAGTAGGACATCTTACAATCGTTCACTGAAGTCCATGCACATCATAGGGTTTTTATACATTTGGCCATGTGCAAATAAACATACTCACAAAGACATTCCTTATAATGTACTCAGCATACTTAATAAGCACCAACCTTCATTCATTCACTAATGACCTTCTTGAGTGTTTCATAGCAACAGAGTAACAGGTCGAACTGAAAAAGGTGCAGAAGTCCTTAACAAAGGTGCCTTGATGAAGATTATTTATAAAGCTATTCCAAATCACTATGATTTGATTATTAAACCCTTAATGTCATGGCTGGTCTTGAAATATTGGTGCATTACTGAGAAATTCTTAGATGGTTAACTAAAGCCAACCAACGAATGTGTAAAAAATCTCCAGGAAATGTGCACTCCACCCTACATGACCAGTTAGTAATGTGCATTCAAATGCCTAACAAAACCTTATAGGGTTCGCTCCAAATTACCCGGAGAAGCATTGCATATCACAATAGTTCAAATCAATTCATTGTGCAGCTCACCGAGACCTCAATTACCACCACATTCAGATTGGAGAAAGTAAGAATGGTCTGGTAAAAGATGCATGACACATGAGCTTGAATAAGACGTTGACATGCTGGAAATGTTTGGATGAGGTGTTGTAGGCCACAGAGCTCTTATGAATGGTCTGGTATTTTATTCCACCAAAGAATATTTACTAATTGCCATCACTGACATGCAGATGACATCAATGGCAGTGAGGGGTGATGCCATTTCAATTCTGTAACCAGTGTTGTTTGGAAAAGTAATCTGATAATGTGTAGTTTGTTAGTTATGTTAATCATCATCATCATCATATGTAATAGCTGAAAGAGATACATAATGCTCCAAAAATATGTTTCTTTAAATATATCTCAAGCTGCACATTAATGATCATAGGCTATAATTGCAAATACGCATACATAGGCCTCATTTTGTGGGATGTTACATTACGCTGAGCAGCATGCTCACATAGAATGTAATGTAACATTAAAATAATGTGTCATCTAGCTTTTACTTACTGGTACTGGTACTTATTGGTAGCATTTGCTTCACTTTGATATACAGTACACTGATCAGGCATAACCTTGTGTTGGTCCCCCTTTTGCTACTAAACAGCCCTGGCCCGTCGAGGCATGGACTCCACTAGACCCCTGAAGGTGTGCTGGTGTCTGGCACCAAGATATTAATAGTAGATCCTTTAAGTCCTGTATGTTGCGAGGTCCTCCATGGACCGGACTTGTTTGTTCAGCACATCCCACAGATGCTCGATTGGATTGAGATTTGGGGAATTTGGAGGCCAACACCTCAAATTCGTTGTTGTGCTCCTCAAACCCTTCCTGAACCATTTTTGCTTTGTGGCAGGGCGCGTTATCCTGCTGAAAGAGACCACAGCCACCAGGGAATACCGTTTCCATGAAAGGATGTACAGGTCTGCAACAATGCTTAAGTGGTACATGTCAAAGTAACATCCACATGGATGGCAGGACCCAATGTTTCCAAGCAGAACATTGCCCAAAGCATCTCACTGCCTCCGCTGGCTTGCCTTTTTCCCATGAGCCAGCCTTCGCTCTCCACATGCATCAGTGAGCCTTGGCTGCCCATGACCCTGTCGCTGGTTCACCACTCCTTGCACCACTTTTGCTAGATTCTGACCACTGCAGACCGGGAACACCCAACAAGAGCTGCAGTTTTGGAGATGCTCTGACCCAGTCGTCTAGCCATCACAATTTGGCCCTTGTCAAACTCACTCAAATCCTTACGCTTGCCCATTTTTCATGCTTCTAACACATCAACTTTGAGGACAAAATGTTCACTTGCTGCCTAATATATCCCACCCACTAACAGGTGCCGTGATGAAGAGATAATCAGTGTTATTCCTAAAGTTCATAATGTTATGCCTGATCGGTGTATATTACAAACATTATCAAGTGGTTTGAATTAATTAATTTTAAACTTAATTGTCTGTAATTTTACTCTTTATATGATATACATCAATTAGACAGCTTTTCTGGGGAGGTCACTACATACCTTACCCAGCAGGGGGCAGTGCAGTGCAACATTATGAGTGATTGACAAAAATGTTTCATGACAAGCTTTCGATTAGGATTTTGTCATGAGATAAATATATTTAAATGTACTTAATGTTATATATACATGAATAGTTTAAAAAGAGGGGCATGACAAACTATCGTTTGTTTCTATAGCCTACTATATGGAAAAAATGCTGCTTTCAGGAAGTAGCCAAACTCTCAAATTAATAAAACATTTTTTTAGCAAGGCACCCAGTGGCTTTGTTTTTTCACCTCAATGTGCCATTCATCAGCTAATACAGCTTAGTGATTTTAAAATAATAATGCGGTTGTTTTATTTAGATAGCTAGAGGATGTAGGCCAAAATGTCTATGCTTACAGTTTATTCAGACTTCAGCTAACCAGTCCCATTGTATTTTTTCCCATCCGGTCAGCTCCAGTCGATCAAAGACCTGAACAAACAACCACCCTTTACACTCAGACAAGGGGTGTAGATGCCTAACACAAGACCTTAGGGTCATCCAATCAGATGTCTGCCGAGGTCAGCATGTTTCTGCCAATCAGGAATGAAGCGGAAGGCGCTGATGAAGGATCAGGAAGCCTAAAATGGCCCCTAATGACAGAGGAGGGGTGTGTTCGCACATGTGAGTTTCAGCATGCTGCTATTTACGCACATGCTATATGTGCTTGCTTTATCTTACATTTGCATCTGTAGCTTTGAACTTCAGGTCTCTGCAATCATGCAGGAGTGAAAGGGACATAAGGAACATAAAAACCGAGTGGACGAGACATAAAAAAGAGCGAGAGAGTGATAGTGACTCCGCCCACATGGGGTCTTGAACTTTGATCTCTAGTCTCCTCTCTCTGCAGATTCCTAAGATGTGGTTGATGGCAGTGATGGGGTCGAGGCCTGGTATGATGGCCGGAGAAAAGTGCAGTCAGTGTGGGAGGATGACCTTTAACCTTTCTACGAACTGAGCAATGACCCCTAAACTTTGCCTGAAAGGGACAACCCCCACTGGTAAAATGGACATGAATATACTGTCATCGACATTCGCCTCCTATTGCTACACGGCTCACAATTTTTAATGCAAAAAAGTACACACACACGTCTGGTTCACTATCTTTGTGGGGACTCTCCATAGATTAATGTTTTTTATTCTGTACAAACTGTATATTATATCCCCTTACACTACCCCTACCCCTAATACCCATCACAAAAAACTTTCTGCATTTTTAAATGAAAAAAATAATACAAAAACTCTGTGTGATTTATAAGCTTGTTTTCTCATGGGGACCTCAATTTAGGTCAGTGTGCATTCACACACAAAAAAACACACACAATTATATCATAATAGTCTACATATACAGATAACTCTTTTCTGTATGTTTCGGTTTCAGGGCACATTTCTTTTTGTATGCAGTTAATCTTATAGGGTTATTTTTTCATTTGTAATGGTAGGCCTAAAAATAATTGTTTCAGGGAAAATATCATTTAAAATACTTTGAGGACAGGGCCATTCAAGGCTACCAAGCTACATGATTAAAGTGCAGTTTGTCAGACAAACACATGGCTGAGAATAAGCAGTACACAAACAACCCAGACGCGCACACCATACACATGCTGCCATTTCCAGCAGACTGTATAAAAACAGTGAGAGACAGACCGTGATTGACACTTGACTATGGAGACGCAAACTATCCATGAACTTGAGCTGTAATTAAAACTCAGACTGACTGATGACAGACAGAGCACATGTAAGAGGAGTTGTGAAACACACCACATCCTAAATGTCTTTTTTTAAGAGCATTTAATATATATTTTTATATTTAAATTAGTTAATTAAATATATTTTAATAATATTTTAAAAAAATTATTATGTTAACTTGACTCGTTTGCTTCAGTGTACACGCAATAAGTAAAAACTTTATATTTAATATTTATATATATAAATATTTGTTAATATGTGATTAAAATGAATAATTCATATAGGATTGTATTTAATTATGTATAATTATTATTATTTATTAATTATTTTAAATATATATTATTTCAACCTGATTTATTTGTTTCAAATATTTGAATTCTGTGCCTTTACATGAGAGGAGGTAAGGAAAAACAACTAAATCCTCATCCCATTCTTTCTCCCCCACACACATCATTTTAGAGTTGCGTCTGCACTCAAGTCTCTAATTCTTTGATCTCTTAAATCTTAATCACTAAGTCTCCACTGTTATTATTACACTTTTTTCTTGAAAGCCAGACTTTCCATCGCCAAACGTATGCACTAGACTACAGGCCAGATCCCCTTTAAATCAAATCCCACGGATCCCAGTAGAAGTATGTGTTTGCTTGGGCTGTGCAGTCAACTGTCTATGGCATTTTCCCACTGTGTAGTGATAACATCAAGGTGTTGAAAGGCACAATCTCAACTGTTGGCACCTGCCAAATGCTTGAACGAAAACCGCTCTGCTACTGTGTTGAAAATAATTGGGACTGAGTGAGGAAAAGGATCTAAATAAAAAACAGCTGAGACAAAAACTCTAATGCCGATTGACATTTTTAAGCTGCTTAGACAAATAGAAATCAGTGAAAGAAACTCTCGCTTGAAGGAAATTTTATGGATGGGTTGAATATTTCACCAAAAAACAACCAATACACGTATATAAGAGATGCGAACCATGACATGCCTGGAAAAGTCCCATTATGCACAACTGTGTTTACACCGGTAAATTATATTGCAATGTTTTTTTCTGTCAATTAGTTGGTGTTCATCCGAAAGCTGTTTCTCAGTCTACAAAATACTAAACGTCATTGCCACATACACTATAGATGATCAGACTGTCAATCATCCTGGCAATTTAGAACATCTGGAACTGACAAACTGATGAAAGTTTAGCAGATAGATCTCGTAAAAGGAAGATGAATGGTCTATATGCATGCATTATCACCATCAATCATAAGCCGATACTCGCAGCACAAAACAAATGAGAGAAACTGTTGGCATAAAGGAATAATGTGGTTATGATAGAAATGTTAAATGTATAATAAGGTCTAACATTAATAGCTAACATGTTAAGGAATCTAACCTTGTTGCAAATTGTTACTGAAATGTTTATTTGTAATAGGCTAAGTTTATATAGCAAAAGTTATTTTGTGTTTCACCTCAGATTCCAATATTATAAATATAAGCTTTGTTTCTCTTTTATTTCCCTCTTGAGTTGGTTTAGAATAACTACATTTCCTTTCTTTCATTGTAAGTCCACTGAAATCCAGGGAGGAAAATGCATATCCAAAAACATATGATAAGAACTGTTGTAGTCATGCCATTCATTTACACTTGTTCAAAACAAGCAAATAAGAAGTCAGAGAGAACACACAAAGGCACATATATACTGAACATTTATTGTGCAGGGGAATCACATAACAACACACTTGGGACATAGAAGTCATGTGAGTGTGTATGTGTGCATTTAAGTGGGAAAGAGAGAAACAAGCGAGAGACAGATAGAGAGAACGAAAGAGAGAGAAAGAGCGGGAGGGATTTAGTTGCTGACAGGTATGACTGATGATATGTTGGGTCTACAGGCTGAAACAGTAGATGGTATCAAGGAAAGCCAAGATTAAATCAGCTGGTGCACACACTTACACTCACACGCACACACACATTTTCCATTTACCGTCAGTGACTGCTTCACTTTAGTGTTGACTGTCTGATAACAAATCAAACATGCAAGACACCAAAGACTCACAGATTTACATTCAGGTACAAGCTGTAGGAGGCCATTCATTAATAATGTGCTATTTCATGGTCATCACACAAGCACACACATACAGTTTCCCCAACAGACTCGTTAGAATTCTCACACTTTCTACTAATTGGTCATTTTGAACACTGATGTCATTGCGCAAAGAATTGAGGTCACAATGATTGGTCTCTGAGAGAGGGCAAGAGAGACAGACAGGATGAGAGAGAGAGAGAGAGAGAGAGAAAGAAACAAAGAGAAAGACAGATATGGCAGGGAATGAGAGAAAGAGGAAGGGAATGGCATAGAACAAAAAGAAACAAACTTAGGACACAAAAACTCATAGGCTTATGGAAATGGTATACTTAAAATATGATGATTATTAAAACATAATTTTGGATTGTCTTGTTCCATGTCTCATATTGTAATCCATATGTCAGGTTTTAAGGTTTCAAATTAGGTTAATAACATTAATTGCAACCTATTTTAATAAGTGCTAATAAGTAAATTTAAAAAAAGGAAAAAAAAAGGTAATAAGTAAAGTTTAATAAGTAAGTTTAATACGTTTTTTTTTTTTTTGCTGAATTCATAATAGCTATATAGGCCTACTACACTGTAAAAAAAATGTTTTGGGTAAAAATTGTGCAAATTGATCATTACATATTGGGCCAATAAATTACTTCCAAATAATTATCCCAATGCAAAAAGATGCATTGTACTAATCATAGCTTAAGGTCTTCACTCAAAATTAAAATTGTATATTCACCGAACATATTCAATTGTGCTCTGTCAATCTATAAAGTCGAAGTGAAAAACCCATGTTGGCTGAACAAGTCCTACGTCCGAAAAACAGTATACGCATGCGCAAAATGCGCTTGAAGAAAACCGTTCGTGTGGAGATTTCAAATGCGGAGCGCTGGAGCGGCAGCGCGAGCGGAGCCGAACCAGCAGGTGCTGAAGACCGAAACAGACATTCCCAGGAGAATAGAGATATTCATCCTCACAAGACGTTGGTGAGTATTATAAACTGAAATTATTCTCCAGAGTTTTGCTTTATGACCCGTTATGAAGTTTAAAAGACATTTTATAGAATCACGAGTTCATGCATTCATTGGTTTCATGCGTGTGTTCTCGTTTACCTCGTTTACTCTAATGGTAGCCAATATTTTTTATTTTCCTCATGTCTATATGTATAAAACAATAGGTAATAAGTAAATTAAGTCATTTGTGTGATATGTGTGCCATGTGACCCGGTGCCGTTAGATTGCATTTGGCGTCGGCCTCTTTCAGGGCTTGAGTTATTGCCTTTTAATATCAAACACGTCAAGCTCGTGATTTTCTTATTCGTCCATTCATTCGTCTCATCCTCATTATATAATGAAGTAACTTCTGTTCTGTCATATGCCAGACGTGATGCAGGGGAACTTTGTCATTAATGTTAGTTTTTTATTTTTATTTGCAGGTTCACCACATTAAGACATCCTGTTATGCAGAAGATTATTGAATGTATTCAGAGTTTTTCCTTATTGAAAATAAGGTATTTTCACCAAATTTCCTGTGTTGGAATTTACTTGTTAATAAAGTAATGTGATAAAATGTCAACCCTGTTGTCTGTGTTCTGTATTTTGCTTAATATATTTAGGCTATGTTTTTAGTCATTTTTGTCTTTTGGGCAGTGAGAAATAAAGAATTGTGACTACAATTTAAAACATTGAATTGGACCAACCTCACAGTTTCACTGTAAAACATTTCTCCAATTCAAAATGTTCTAGTGACCGATCACATCTACATTTTTTAGTTGGCCAAATTGAATTTCTGTGAATTAAATTGTATCAATTCACAGAAATTCAATTTGGCCAACTGAAAAATTTAGATGTGATCGGTCACTAGAAAATGTTAAATTGGAGAGGCCTGAAATTTTTTACTGTGTTGGTAAATTACATTTTTCCATTGGCTCAACATATTATTTCTAATTGAGCCCATGTTAACAGACAGTTGCCACAATGGATAAAATTCAATTCACAGAAATTAAATTTGGCCAATTGAAAAATTTAGATGTGATCGCTCACTAGAAAATTTTGAATTGGAGAGGCCTTACATTTTTTACAGTGTACTCTGTGGTTACTATTTCTGCCATATAATGATATAATGTAAAAATATCGACTTGATAAAAATAACAGGCTATAAAGGTAACATAAAGTGTGAGAAAGGTGGTGTGTTGATGCCATTGATGCCATGTCAGGAATATGAATATGTAAGGTCTCAAATTAAAAAGTTCACTAGTGGGCATAACTTGCATTTACATATTTGTGACATGATGTGTCGCAGACAGCAGTGTTTCCCGCACAATTCTGATTCATGGACTTCATGAATCGGTTCTTTTATTGAATTGTTTGTTAAGACTCTCGAATTACGAACCGGCTTAAATCAGTCCGACAAACCCTTCATTGAATGAGGCTGAATCCGAAATTGCCCCCTAAACCCTCAATCACTTTTCCCTATACATTAGTCCACTAATACAGTTCACTTGAAGGAGTGAGTGAAAACGAGTGAGCGAATTGGGACAGCCGTTGAGTGTAGCCTATATCGGGTATACACTCGTTATTGCTGTGCAATGTGAGATAGAATGAGTGAACTCGATAATGTCCACTAAGGTTTCAGACACCACTAAATGGCTGTCTCCTCAAATAATACCCTATTTGAGGGTATAAGGGCCGATTTCAGATTCAGCCCAAGACTCAGTCAAACTGTCAGAGCGGCTACTGAAATTCTGAATCGACATATGCCACACTTGAGGCTACGTTCACATTGTCAGTGTTTGGGATCGACAACCAGGTAAGAGTCTGACAGACAAGCCACAAAACTGATTGAAGCAACTTTGGTGGAAGACGGTGACTAGATCTAAAACCTCCAAATGACATAAAGCTCATTTCTCTTTCTCTGCGAGATATTAAACCCACACATACCCCGCAACACTACATGCATGCGTGCAGAGCGGCTCCTTCTCAGCATACGCTGTGAGAGAGCGGTTCCGTTCAAACAGTAGGGGTTCACCAAAAATACGGGTTTGAGTCCTGAAAATTTATGAGTGTGAGATTACATTCTTCTGCTGAACTTGGCCTAGAGCAAAATATTCTCTTTATCTATAGCATTTAGGCCTACCTCACTTATGAACAGTCATTTTGGCCTGATTATAGGCCTATACTTTTTATAGCCTTCTTATTGTGTTAAAGGATAATTCATACTCGACCAGTGTAGTAGGGCTACTGTAACAAGAAAAATGTTAACCATGTTGACCATGTTAACGCATTTGCTGTCACTCTGACATTTTTAATACTTCCTCTCAGACTTGTTAAAGTTTCCATAACTGTTCAAAGTTCATGAAAACTTAATGAGCTAATCAGTAAAGTAGTTTATGATTGGTTGTCTGTTGCTAAATGCCTCATCAAAATATTGTAACACTGCATTATTTCATGCTGTGTACCAGTTTCACAACAAGGGGCTAAAAAAAGTGATAATCCCCTTTCAAAATGACAGGTGTGAAACTGCTTAAACCATGATTAAAATGGTCATTATCCCGGTGTTTATTAAGATGTTAAGTTAGTGTGAAACATTTACACATTTAGCAGACACTTTTATCCAAAGCAACTTGCATTGCATTCAAAGTATACATTTTTTAATAGTTTATTACCTTGGCATTGCTAGCGCCATATGAAATTCATGAAATATGCATCATATTGGCACATACTCATATACAAATAGTCTGTGGTCTCTGTATTCTATTTCTGTTATCTGAGATATTTTTATGCCACCTTTATGAGAAGTGGAATGACATATGAGCATTTTTTTCCTGAAGTTCCCATTTCCAGGATGCCTGTGGTTAGTCCTGAGTACCTGAAAGCCATACACAAAGACACAAAAGCACATCTAAGACATTATCTATCAGTCTCTCTTCTCCATCATGCCTGATTCTCTCTCTCTCTTCCTCTCATTTTCTCTTTCTTAGCACATGATGAAAGACAGACTGACGCAAATGAAAGAGAGCATGATTCGTTTCCCTCCTTTCAACAAATCTTCTGTTGGCGCTGTCAGAGTGAAAACACACTTCACCGACCACTGGTCTTTCTCTCTCTTTCTATTCACATCCACACACAAACACACACAATAACAAAGAAGAAGGTTTTTTCTTTACCACAAACATCTAGGTTGGTTTATGGTGGTTAGAACTTTTGTTGTTTTATTTCTTGATTTTGTGATTTCAGACCTTATTTGCTTTCATAGGCTTTTGGGTAGCCATTTACAGAAGAGGAGACTTCTGGGAAAAACAGAGAAACCACAACAAGGAATCACTATTTCTCAATGTCGTGTGTGCGACTGTGGGCAAGAGTGCATTAGGGAAAACTGCTGTCAGAAGCCCAAAACCCCACGGTTTCATTTTAACTAGGACCAGCTGACACGTACCAGGTTGCGTGTGACTGCTCATTTCCTTCCCTGCTTTGAATGCGAGCATGTATATATACCCTCATCTGAGTGAAAATGGCAGCTCTCCCTCTGAAACATGGCAGGTATCGGCAGGAGGGTTATGAGTGAAATCAGTCGGAGTTGTAGCTAATTGAGTCCACCGACAATACGCATGCGGACATCACAAAATGAAGCCTTCACCTGGGAACCATCAAACCTAAACTGAGGGGGTTGCAAACTAATGGCTTCCAGACTTTCAGTGTGTGTGAAGAGTAATTGAAATGGTCACATTAGCTCTAATTCTGCCAGGCATTTCTTTGGCAGCCCCTCTGAAGGACCCCAGTTGCCAATAAAAACTATATTTGAGAACAAATCCCTCCTTTTCTTTTGAAGCAAGCAAGAAAGAAAATTAAAAGTCAAATAAAGAAGAACAAGATGCAAAACGAAGTGGTATAGATATGCAATGAGCTGGAGAGCACCACGTGATGTCATGCCTCATTTTGCTGCCGCTCTCAGTCACCGGAGCCCAGGAGCCACGGTTTGATCTTCATCATCTTCATTCATTTTTTATTTCCATATTGATGACAAAAACCGCTTACTGTGAAATTGAAGTGAGAGAATGTACGATCGGCACACAAACGTTCACCCCGAATTGCGTGCGCCTGTGTGTGCGTACCTGCGCGGGTGGCTGCGAATGTTGGATGGAGATTGTATGAGCCAGCGGGAAGCCTTCTGGGTAATTTAAACATTCTACAAGCCTAAAATGGCTTGTCAGAAAATTAAAGGGAGGGGGTGTTGGTTTGAAGTCGAGCACAAGAAAAGTGTTCTGGCTCTTTTCAACAGTTATTTTAGGGGTGTATATTTCAGGATGGTGAGGATTTCATGTAGTTTAGTATAATTTGGCATAATTTGGGTATTTAAGATTAAACATTAATCCACACTGTTTTGACACTCCATAATTGGATGATAGAAGCAGAATATTATAAAAAAAATGTCAGAGTCAGCAATAGACTGCATGTGTGTGGTCAGGCATATTGCTGTCTATGCATGTGACTGACTTTCTAATGACGAGAGAAAAGACGAAATCAGCATGGTCGGCTATTTAATAAGACATTCATGCTGTCAGTGGCTGTATATGAATCAGTGTGCGTCCCAGTGTGTGAATATGCGTACATGTATCTTATATTTCCCCCCTGTCAAATAAATTAGGCTTCTCAAATGAGACAAATGAGGCTTGGCATTGCCATCATGGTAACCAGGGCCTACTGTTGTTGCCGGGGTAATGTGATGTGCCGCATGTGCCAGATGGATGATGTTGATAAATGCTGCTGATTCGGAATAGGAAAAGCTTGGGAAATGTTAAAATCAAAGAGATTTGGGGTTTCTCAGGGTCTCCGGAGAAAGACTGCCAATGATTGTGTTTTGTGTGTGTGTGTGTGTGTGTGTGTCTTTTCTTGCTGACAGAGATCACGTCTAAATCTTGTTCCGAACTGCTTGTTGTTTAATTGTTAATTTAAACAGCTAAAGTTTTTTTTTTTTTGTAAGTGAAAATGTTTCTCCATATCTTGGTTTTCATCTTAAACATCTGGTTTTCTTACACAGTATGTTTATGTTTCTGCGTGTTGTGTATTTATAAGTTGTGTACATGTAACCCAGCCCTCATAGTTTAGACTTGATCAGATAGATTCTTTGTGTGTATTCCTGTACTTGATTTAGGATATGCATGTATTTGAGTGTGTGTGTGTGTGTGTGTGTGTGTGTGTGTGTGTGTGTTTGTGTGTGTGTGTGTGTGTGTGTATTCCCATCTCTGATTGCTGTTTGTTTGATTTGCATTACTCCTTTAATCAGTGCTGAGGCCCTTGCAGTGAGCGGAAGGAAACCCCATTAGACAAGCCTAGTCACCAATAGGAATAACAAAGCTACTCATCTGAACCTGTGGCTGTGCATGTAAGACATAAGCATTACCATCTTATTTTGGAACTAGTTATGATGTCATCTGTTGAATAGTATATACACTACAAATGTTTTGGGTCTGTAAGATTTTTTTAAATGGTTTTGGAAGAAGTCTTTAATGCTCACAAAGGCAGCATTTATTTATTCAAAAACATAGTAAAAACAGTAATAATGTAAAATATTACTAGTTTAAATAAACTGTTATTTAATATATTTTCAAATGCCATTTATTCATCTGATGCAAAGGGGAATTTTAGCTGTGTTCATGTCATAATTACCAGAATTTCATGACGACAACACGTGACATTACTCTGAGCTGTTCGTCTCTATGGCAAACTATCAGCGTACAAGTTATAAGCCTAATCATGAGCTGAGGATATTAACACTTTTTATATACTGAAATCTCTTAATTACAGTAATTGCGACATGGCGTGAATGCATCTTTCAGCAACCATAACTCTTCAGTGTCACATGATCCTTCAGAAATCATTCTAACATGTTGATTTGATGCACAAACATTTCTTATTATTATCTTATTATCATTCTCTAAAACCCTGTAAATTCTGTAAACCCTGAAGTATATTCAATGCACTTAATGCTGTTGATAACAAAAATTGAAATACATTTTCTATCTCTTTGTATTTTTATATCAATATTGTACAAGATTATCTTTTTCAAATGAACAATGTGATAAACTAGTTGAATTTAAGTCATTTAAAAGTAATCAAAACATAGATCATATTACATTAAATGTGTAACATAATGGATTACGTTACTAACTACAATTTGTAATAATTAATCTACCCAGCACACACACACACACACACACACACACACACACACACACACACACACACACACACACACACACACACACACACACACACACACACACACACACACACACACACACACACACACACACACACACACACACACACACACACACACACACACACACACACACACACACACACACACACACACACACACACACACACACACACACACACACACACACATATACTGCATTACTTGAATAATCCAAGCTTCTCATGTTCGTTTCTGCTGCTTTATACAGTGCATCCGGAAAGTATTCACAGCGCTTCACTTTTATAAAGTGTAAAATAATTATTTTCCTCAAAATTCTGCAAACAATAGCCCATAATGACAACGTGAAAGTTTGTTTGAATGTTTGCAAATTTATAAAAAAGAAGAAAAAAACATGTACATAAGTATACTCTGGCAGGGCCACTCAAGGACATTCACGGAGTTGTCCCTTAGCCACTCCTTTGTTATCTTGGCTGTGTGCTTTGGGTCGTTTTCCTGTTGGAAGATGAACCTTTGCCTCAGTCTGAGGTCCAGAGCGCTCTGGAGCAGGTTTTCATCAAGGATGTCTCTGTACTTTGCTACATTCATCTTTGCCTCGATCCTGACTAGTCTCCAGTTCCTGCCGCTGAAAAACATCTCCACAGCATGATGCTGACACCAGGTGATGAACGGTGCCTGGTTTCCTCCAGACATGACGCTTGCCATTCAGGCCAAATAGTTCAATCTTTGTTTCATCAGACCAGATCATTTTGTTTCTCATGGTCATTTTGTTTCTCAGGGCGGCCAACTCTAGGAAGAGTCCTGGTGGTTCCAAACTTCTTCCATTTACGGACGATGGAGGCCACTGTGCTCATTGGGACCTTCAATGCTGTAGAAACTTTTCTGTACCCTTCCCCAGATCTGTGCCTCGATAGAATCCTGTCTCGGAGGTCTACAGACAATTCTGTGGACTTCATGGCTTGGTTTGTGCTTTGACATGCACTGTTAGGACCTTATGTAGACAGCTGTGTGCCTTTCCAAATCATGTAATCAACTGAATTTACCACAGGTGGACTCCAATCAAGTTGTAGAAACATCTCAAGGATGATCAGTGGAAACAGGATGCACCTATGCTCAATTTTGAGTGTCATGGCAAAGGCTGTAAATACTTATGTACATGAGATTTAAAAAAATATTTTTTTTTTATAAATTTGCAAAGATTTCAAACAAACTTTTTTCACATTGTCAATATGGGGTATTGTTCATAGAATTTTGAGGAAAATAATGAATTTAATCCATTTTGGAATAAGGCTGTAACATTACAAAACGTGGAAAAAGTAAAGCGCTGTGAATACACTGTGTAATTGTTCCCACCTGCAAGATCAAGATATTGAGTGAGGGCAAAAAAGGTGAGTGGCCGAAATTCCTCCTCTTGTCACATCAAATGCAGTTCCTCATGACTCCCACTTTCTCCAGCTGCTCTGTGATAATCAGGAAAGATTTCCGAGCAGCCTCGTGCCCTCGTGACCAGTGCTTCACTGAGTGCATCAGGAGTTCAAATCGCTAGTCAGCTCACTAGCTTTTCTGTGCTTTATGTACAGTGTGTGTCTGTGTTTGATTAGCTAACTGATGTCCATGATTCAGTCACATGAACGTTTTCTCCTTGGCCTTATTTTCAACATCTCGCCTTATCTTTGTATATGTGAGGGGTGTGGCGGGGTTATTTAGATATATTTTCAGGAAAGTAATTACCCTCAGTCTATCAAGGAAGAAGAAAAAAAAAGGTAAAAATTATTCATAAGGTGTATAATGTTTTCTTTTATGAGTAAGATTTGTGTTAGTAGTAATTCAGGGTTTGACAAAATTTTGAATTTAATGTTGAAATGATTTTGAATCCCTTTCAATTCACCCTGGTCCATAAGATTAAAATATGCCATTTAAAAGTATTGGGCTAGTAAAGTTTTTTTTTCTTCTTCTTTGAAATAATTAAATACTTTTGTTTAGCTAGGATGCATTAAATTGATTAAATTGACAGTAAAGACGTGTATAATGTTGCAAAAGAGTTCTGTCAGATAAATACATTTCTTTTTATAGACTCTAGAAAGTCTGCCATGTCTGTCTCTCCAACTGAAATGGACGGAATATTGAGCTTGTGGATGACTATATCTGGGTACAGAGATTGATAATAAATGAATTTTACTTTGCTAATACTGATGCCATCTGTAAAAAGTTTCAACAGCGTTTGTTTTTCTTAAGAAAGCTGTACCTCACGAGGGCGCTGAAGGGAGGATGAATGTGAACGATCGTGTGAACGAGCGGGAGGCGGTTGCCGGTCAAAAATCCCTGGAACGCCGTGGAATGAGTTGACGAAACACGGCTGATTGTTGTTTAGCCGCTCTAAATTTGTCAACCACCGTAGTTACAGACTCTCCAAATAGGCCGTCATTAGAAATGGGGGCGTCTAATAGGAAAGATTTCTCTTTTTCTTTTATGTCAGTAAGATTGAGCCAAAGGTGGCGTTCAGCTGACACCATTCCCGCCATGGACCTTGTATCGAGCCAACTCACTACACTCTACACATAACTACATGCAATATATGTTTTTTGAAATAGAAAGCATTATTTTATTATATTTCAGGATAAACATACATAGCTAGATAGGTAAATGAACACAATCTTGCTTACATTTATAATTTATTTACGTCTGAAATGTTGCACGTAGCCTAGGCTATGAAACGAATTAGCTCTGAGGGGAATTATTCATAATTATTCATTACTCATTATGATTATTCATTATGATTAATTATGAATATTTGAATCAGTTAAATAGATTAACTTGATGTAGCTACATTAACATTACAATCATTCAATCAGTTTGTCCTAAGGACGTTCAGTATTGATTATTAATTTAATTCTTAGAAAAGGATATTTTTCATGGCCAAAAAAAATATTATTTATTTGAATTTACCTAAGCGCTTAGAGCGCATAGTAAGATCGATCATTTAAGGGACAATATGTTTGCAGGCACGGAGTCAGGACCAACATATATTGTGCACAAACTTTAATAACTAAATCACGGAACAAGACTAAAACTAACAGAAGATATATTACATACACAATGCATACATGACAAGAGGTAAGGTTCAAGTGGTTGGAGGGAAAAGGGTCAGAACAGATGGATGAAGTTATACAGAGAGTCTGGAACCTTTGGAAGAACCACCATTAATAAACTTCTTTTTCTGAACAAAGAGTTTACAGTTTTCTAACTACACAGCAATTTCTGTTTCATACTTTACTGGCATTTAGCCTGAGCTGTAGAAGACCGCCCGAGGTGAAATCGCAGGAGAAAGTTTGTTGGTTCCGTTCGATGGCATTGATGTGGCGATCAAGTTCTTCTGCATCGATTGAAGAAGAAATGATGAGCTTGCGTGGTTGCTTCGACTCCGTTGAGGTTGCACATGGCGTGCAGAGTCTGGACCTTCTGGTCCATGGTCTTGTAAGGCCATCAGGCACCATGTTGGCGGCCAGCTGGGCGGAAGCCCACAGGCCCAGCGTGTCATGTCCGTGAGGCAGAGGGAGAAGAGAGAGGAGGAGGGACGAGTGCCTCGCTCCTTAAGAGGTCTGCAGGAGATCACTGCCTCCTGAGGTAGACTTGACCAATGAGAGTGTTGGGATTTCCAAGCGGGAAGTTTCTCTGGAGATTTTATGGCTCTTTGTTTCAAGCATGATTCAATTGCAGAGGAAGGAACTATTAAAGACTCTTGTAATACTAATATGTTGCACAAGGATTGGCATATCATAAACACAATCATTCAGATTTTTACATCTCAACTTCGTAGACACCTGATTTTCGTTAAACATAGTATGCAATTCTGAAACCAATCCAACAGAGATTGAATTAACACATAGATCAAACCCTATAAAAACAAATCATGAGATGGATATATGTTTATATATTTCTCAAGTGGTTATATATAGGATATATGAGTTTAAGATGGTTTATTTGTCCTTTTCATAAAGACTGAGTCTCAGCTCTCTGCACATTCTTTCACGTCGTAAAACTTGTCTTATCTTTGGGAACATTCTCTGTTGTGTTGGGGGAAGGTCTGTTACTAAGCACAAAGTATTTAAAACATATTTGTTAAATGTAACAGGCAATTATGTGTCTGATTTGCCTCAGTCACTACAGCTATGTAACAAGCAAATTATTTATCATAATGTACTTTACATAACATTTCAAGTAATGTCAGAAAGATATCAGCTCTGCAGTTGTTCATAAATACCAGTAATGATGTTGTACAATGAGGACGTTGTCATGTTGCCGGAAATAGACTCATAAGTGTCCCAATGTGTAGTGAGCCAGAGTCCTTTACCATCCTTACCAGTGCCCGAATTCGTGTACACCGTTGAAATACTGATTCACGAGCTCGGGAGCTAGGGAACTGATCGAGACGCACCCAAAGAGTTTGCAGTATTTATTATAAACTTATCAGCGCACATCTTTTTCATTAATATGCCTAGATCTCATCTGACATGTTTACGGGCATGAGAGCAGGACAGCCTGTCACTTGAGATCACAGCAATAGCAATCCCCAACCATGCAATCCATTTTCCCCATGGGCAAAATCAAGTCATGCCCTACTTTTCTTCCTGCAGCACTTCTAGTTCACTACTGTGTAGCCTATCCACGCTCTGCTAAGAGTGCCCTGGTTCTGCTTTTTGAGGGGTGAGAACCTGAATACTGAATTGTATTGAATTGAGGATGCAGATTTGCAATTTAGATGGACTTTAAAAATTAATTTTAAATTCAAATACACATCTGCAATGTGGAATTTTTAAACAGATAAACGCTGAATGTAGGGTTGTGAGCCCAGTTTGAAAGTTATATAAATATTTTATATTAAATATTACATTTTGAAAGTTGTCTGTCAGTAGATGCATAATTGTTCGAAATGCCACCTATAGAGATAACTTTTTGATTCATATTTTTATATTTAGTTAACTTCCATAATGCCGTGAACTTCCTTGAATTTTAGTTCAGTAAACTCCTTTTGAAGGTACAGAGGCTGCTAAGAACTTAAAGGGTTAGTTCACCCAAAAATGAAAATTCTGTCATTAATTACTTACCCTCATGTCGTTCGACTCCCGTAAGACCTCCGTTCATCTTCGGAACACAAATGAAGATATTTTAGTTGAAATCCGATGGCTCAGAAAGGCCTCCATTGGCACAATGCACTTTACACTCTCAAGACCCATAAAAGGTACTAAAGACATCGTTACAAAGTCCATTTCCCTACAGTGGTTCTACAATAACTTTATGAAGCGAAATAACGACTTACAGTATATAGTGATGACCGATTTCAAAACACGGCATCATGAAGCTACGAAGCGTTATGAATCAGCAAGTCGAATCATAATTCGGATCGCGTATCAAACCGCCAACCTGCTGAAATCACGTGACTTTCGATCCAAACTGCTGAATCGAATCACTGACTCATGACACTTTGAAGCTTCATGATGCCGTGTTTTGAAATCGGTCATCACTGTATAAGTCGTTATTTAGGGTTTTTTTGCGCACAAAAACTATTCTCGTCGCTCCATAAACTTATTGTAGAACCACTGTAGTGAGATGGACTTTGTAACGACGTCTTGAGAGTATAAAGTGCATTGTGCCAATGGAGGCCTTTCTGAGCCATCGGATTTCAACTAAAATATCTTCATTTGTGTTCCGAAGATGAACGGAGGTCTCACGGGTGTCGAACGACATGAGGGTAAGTAATTAATGACAGAATTTTCATTTTTGGGTGAACTAAACCTTTAAGCAAAACTTTTAAATATGCATATCTCGGATGTCTTTTTATTCATGAATAATCCTTGATAACGATTGTTTTTTTTTCACCCTGCAGATGACCTGATCCTCTTGACTCTGGCAGTACCTCCAGCCTTTATGTGAAACATCTGCCTCAGAATCAGTACCATCGTCGCTTTGAGATTAAAGCCTTTCAGTTCATGGATTTGTCCACCAATAAATATATAAAATGAGGAGGTAACAACTAGACAACAACAGAATCATGAATTTGGTAAGGCAACCTGACAGTTTCTATGTTTCCTCCCTGCAAACAGATTTACTTCATGTGTTCTATTGAAGTGTGCATGCCCTCTGGGTCGCTGTGCAGAGACTTGCTTTGATGCAAAGGTGTGTTGTGCACAATTTGTATACATTTAAAGGCAAGCTCACACTACAGGACTGCAAAACTACTTGAATCACTGTGGTGCTCTCAGAAAACAGGGTTTCTTGTTGTCTGTCGTAGCAGTGCACAAACTGGTCTAGAAGCAGTCTCGACCAACATTGAATGTTCATAAATTCATGCATTAGACTAATTAGACTAAGATATTTTGTTTACCATCTGCAATGTGATTGGCTGGATTAGTTCCACCTCGTTGCATCGCACAAAATAAAATCTATTTATTTTAATAAATTAAAATTATTATTTTAAAATCTGTTGGACATTATCATGGCGTCTGTAACTGCTCGAGACTGGCTAAGATGCTCATAATTAACTGCTGATTTGGCCACAATCCAGAGGTTTTGTCCCAGATCTAGGAAATCTATCTGCAACCGCAAAGTCCGACCAAAAGTCATGTTTTGTAAGCTTGCCTTAAGAGTTAATCAAATGTTCATGATGGATTACAATTACTTATTTGTGATGTTAATTTTGTTGTAGTCACCATGAATAAGGCACAGGTGATCCACTGGCAGTTGGAGTGCGTGAATCCTCTTGTTTGTGCAGTCTAACTTGGAATAATTCTTTTTTAAATCTCGCTTTGTGCAAGATGTACATTTCTATCAAGCATTTAAGACTAAAACATCTAACTGTCCAGGGATGTAAACTTCTCAGCAGTGAAACGGGTGACAAAGAAGTGAACTTGGGTGGAACATTTTTTAATAAGTTTTGATGATTAAAAACAACACATGAACAAGCTGAAAACGTTCTCAAAATACAAGATATAATTTAGTCAGTAATGGTAACTCAATGACATGATCAAACTTGTACCATGCTTATTGCATGGTGAATTTAAAGAAAAAATTAAGCTTTTCTGCAGTCAAAGTCAAATCTTCCAGCCATTGTTTTTAAACAACATATCAGAATTAGGGGTGTCACAATATACCGGTATTTGCGACAACCGTGATATTCAAAGCACGAAATATCAACATCGTTTTAATTTAGGGTGTGACAATCTACCGGTATTGACGATTACCACAATATTTAAAATGAATAGGACTCTTATGATAACATGACACATAAATACAAAAAATCATGTCTGCTTTTACAAATGCAAAGAATAAAATGCGTCTTGATTTGACGCATTGGGTAAACAACTGAAATGAATGGAGCACGCAGCGCGTCGATATAGTGACGCCTAGGGGTGACTTTAGCGTCTTCGTTGTGACGCGGAAGGCACTTGACCATGCTTCGGATTTTGACGCCTTGGGAGTGAGAAAGGGCTGTTTATTTTTAACAATTTGCCTGGAGTAAAATGTTTATATGTGGTTTAAACAACCAGATGCATACACACTTGTCCAGTTTCGTTTGAAATGCGTCCCAGATCACCGAATTGATTTGTTTGAGTGATCAGATTCAAATCCGCCTCGAAAGAATTTCAGAAGACATTTACTCCTGATCTCTTCACAATATTATAGATATCTAATCAGAGAAAACTAATGAAGTGAACAGACGTAAAACGGCCATAACTTTCGTCTCGTGTTGTTTCCACCAGTGCAGCACATCTCATAGTTTCTTTTAATTAATCAATGTCTATTTACATAATGTATTTTTTTGTATTTGTATTTGCAATCTAGTCATGACCAATCCTGTTCATAGCATTTATGTTAATATTTATTCATCATACTGTTAAACTTGACAGTATTTTCTCTCTTGTTATTTCATAGGGAGCTTCAAAGAAGATGCATGTAGGTGCATGATGCATGTGCTTATCAGAATCCAATTATGTTCGTTGGGTAACAAAGAAAAACTAAATAAACAAAGTAAAAATTAATTTGATAACTATTCCCCCCAAGGTTTCAATAGATATCGCAATATATTGATATCGTGAATACTTTTGGCCACAATAACTATGGTGTGAAAAATCTAATATCGTGACAGCCGTAATCAGAATAACCCTGTAACATCATTTTTCAAAGCACAAGCACAACACGCTTATTTAGACAAGTTCATACTTTAACCTAAAACCGCATTCCTGTAGCTTGAACCTTAGAGAAAGTGCTAGCGAAAAGTTCAAGTCCCAGGGAATGCATGAACTGTATACCTTGAAAGCAATATAATTTGCGTTGGACAGAAGCATTTGCCAAATGCAAAAATGTAATAACCTCTTCGATATAATGGTCTCACATACTTAGAATTAAGGAAAACAATGTACATATTTGATCTGACAAGGTGAGAAAAAACCGGAGTGAGCAAAGATTCTCATCTCATTCCTTGGTTATTACTATTCCTGTGGCACAAAAAGAAACCATAATCAATATCACAGAAAAAATGTCACTAAGATGAAATCCTTGAGCATAATTCTGGCATACATACGTCATTATTACTGCTTTGGACAATGCCTTCCTTTACGCAGTTCCGTTGGCTGCTGTAATAAGAGGGAAATTGTTATCCATGAGAAATTTGCTTGCAATTTGTGACAACATTTTGAGCAAATCTGGCCAAAAGATAAGTGTAGTCTTAACTGCTTATAGGTTTGTGAATATTTTACAATTAACCTTAAATATAAATATACTGTATAATCAATCACATTTACATTACTACTTGTGCAGTGTTGCCACAAATGGACCACTGCTGTGGTATCAGAATGTAATAATTGCACAATGTAATATTATATTAATGAAACATAAATCATAATTTCTCAAAACAAAATCTTATATTTATAAAAAATCCACAAAGTAATAGGTTAAGAAATGTACTACATCATAAACACTATAGCAACTTGTAATAAAGGATAAGTGAATTCATGTTTACAATAATAATAATAATAATTGTAAACATAATGAAGTTATGAGTACAAAACATTTTTTGTATTAAAATGACATTAAAAGGAATGTTGTCTTAATCTTAGAGAGTAACCCCCCCAAAAATCTGTTCAGATCAGACCGTTATCTTTGTGTCCCTGCATCGTCTATGTTGGTAGTGCACACTTTTTCTGCACACCTTATTGTCATCATACTGAGGAGCCAACTTTCACCCGATTTCAGTTACTGTGCACGTGAAGAACAATAATAGAGCTCTCTACTCGCTACTCTACTGTTGTGATCTAATAGACATCCAGGAGAAAGTAACATGTCAAACAGTAATAAACATTCATGTGAACTTGAATTTCACAACTTAAATCTTCTTCACTACCTCACATTGCTCAATTAAACCTCTTCATCATATAAAGCGTTCGTACCGTTATCTTATGGGTTTGGAATGACATGAGAGTGAGCAAATGATGATTTATTTTTATATCCCTTTAACAACTAAAGAGGCATTCAAACAGCATTGTGTTGCACATCATGCACTGAGTTCTTCAGTAGAACACAAATTAAGATTTTTAACTCCAATCATTGCAGTCTGTCAGTCGTATAATGTAAATCCAAATTAAACCGAACAGTATTATTAAATTTTTTTACCTCTAATACACCACTATGTCCAACAGCCTTGAGCGCAAAACTACGCCAGATCGTGTACAGACCTCACTTCCGCAACGTGAGGTCTGTAGTTTCGTGATCAGATCGTGTACAGACCTCACTCACTGGAAGTGATCGCGCACTCAAGGCTGTTGGAAATAGCGGTGTATTTGAGGTCAAAAATATATAAATATTAATTATAAATATTGTACGGTTTCTCGCACAAACCGATTGTTTCGTGTCTTAAGACATCAATGTGTCGTCACAAGCAGTATCGGTATCGATACCAGCGTAATTCACGTATCGGATTTTCCCGATCCAACCTGCGGAGAAATCCGATATCCATGAGCCATGTCTGCGCTTTAACTGCTGAAATGACTCCAAAAGTGATGTCAAAAGACTATGACTAAAACTAAATCAAAATTTGCTGTCAAAATTAACACTGGGAAGAACACTGTCGCTGCATAAGCTTCCTTCGGATTCTAATATTAGGAATGTGTGGTTGAACTTTATTTTTAATGAAGATCCAGCTCACTTGGGTAAGCTCTTGCACGTTTGTTCGGTTCATTTCACCACGGAATCGTTTGTAAACAATACAGATAGAGACTGGATTTGCAGACATATTGAGATTAAAACACAATGCTGTGCCTTCTATATTGGATCTGACAGGAACGGGGCAACACACTTATGTGAGTAAAGCATGTTTTTTATATGTGATAGTATTGCATTGTTACAGATCGTTTGAAATCTACTGATTATGTTGCGGAAGTTTTGAACATGCTGATTTGTCTGCAGAGAAGTTTTGCTGATGCACGTACTTGGCTTGTGTGTGTGTGTGTGTGTGTGTGTGTGTGTGTGTGTGTGTGTGTGTGTGTGTGTGTGTGTGTGTGTGTGTGTGTGTATGTGTGTGTGTGTGTTAGTGATGCGTGTTTCGCAGATATATCCTCCAATCGGGCGGGTCAAGTAATAAGAAATAACATTCATATTAATTGCGTTGGATGAGAGATAAATAATTGTGTTTGTTTGATAAAAGACATTTTGCGAGCCCTGTGGGCGTATTCCGGTTGCCATTTCTCCACATCGGAAGTTTTCAAAACAATTCCCCACATGTACTGACAGTACAGTACTGAAACTCATTATTATGCAAAACTGTTATCCAATCATAGCAGTGGGCGTTTACTTCCTAGTCTTCAGTGGCACCCCCATAAAAACTGAGTGTTCCAGGAGAGAGGCTCAAAACCAGGGTAGAAAATAGCCTACACTAAAAAAATATTTTTGCTGCTTGTTCAAATTGCTTAATTAAAATGAGCTAAAACAACACAATTGCAATTCTGTCCTAATTTAATTTGATTGTGTTCAATCGACTTATATATAAGTCAATTAGAAATTTACTTAAAGGGGTGGTAAAACACATTCTTTTGAAGGCTTGACTGTGTTTGTGGGGTGCACTGTAACATGTGTTCATGCTTCGTTATTTTTCATATATTTGACCTTTATTCTACACTGCTCTGTCCCTCCTTGTAAAACGGTCTGATGCTTTCCGGGTTGTATGAAGCCAGTCCCTCAAAAATACGCAGTGGGCTCAGATTGGTTAGCTGGCCTAGTGTGTTCTGATTCGTTAACCGCAGTGCACGTCTGAAACGTCACGCCCCTTACCGCCCGAATCAGACCCAGAACATTTGAGTGAAGATGATCGAGCAGAACCTGTTCAGTCCTCAAGAGTAAAGACTGCGGATCTATATTGATCGCTACTGAATGGCACTTTAACTTTTGTATTTTTAGAACGATTATAGCCAAATATCTGTCGCAAGAACTAACCCAAAACGAACACTAAGCACTGGCTTTAACTAGTAAGTTAGCCAAATCACACACAGAACCATGTTTAGCATGCCTGTAGATAAACAATACATAAAAGCTCTAATCAAAGAATCATTTACACTAATGCCAGGTTCGCTGTTGAGATTTTAACGTTAGTGTTTGTAACGTTAGGTGTTCGTCGGATAACGTTAAGTATGAATGAGCATTTAACAGACTGGTTTGCAGAACAGCGCTGTCATCTGTTTACTTCCTTGCTACAACCTATTACAGGAAAACACATCGATGAAAAATAAATCAGACTTACAGGTTGTGGCCCGTAAACAGCTTCTGTTTGTAAATCCAGCTTTCAGGACAAGCCGTTGTGCATATCCTGTATTGAACTCGCGAAGTTTGTGGAAGATTGTGTTGTCCTCCGTGAAATGTGCAGCGCGCGCGTCGTGCATCCACGCACCGGCAGTGTTTTTTTCACGCAGCTGACGTTGTGCAAATCTGGCATTGAAATCGCGAAGACGGTGGATGTTTTCCTCTGTTAGATGTGCTGCAGGGAACCCTGCGCGCGCCTGATTCCCCGCTGACTCAAACACACGTGCATATAACATGTTTTATGTTAAACACTCTGCAACGCACCCCCCGTCCCAAGGAAGGCTGAACAGAGCAAGTACCCCAGACCTGCAATCCGGATGAAAATAACAGCGTTTCCTTGGCATCGCGGCAACAACACTCCAGCCTAACTAACGTTATACCACAACAGCGCCGCGATACAAAATGGCCTCACCCCCCCTTATTTAATATTCTCGGAGGAGGGGTTTATGTAAATATTGAGCCTGTTGATGTCACCAACCCTGGAGGAATGTGTGTAGTCGCCTACTGGCCGTTTGCTGTAG
This sequence comes from Gobio gobio, assembly GCF_949357685.1. Classification (NCBI taxonomy): domain Eukaryota; kingdom Metazoa; phylum Chordata; class Actinopteri; order Cypriniformes; family Gobionidae; genus Gobio; species Gobio gobio. The sequence goes on along the minus strand of NC_137104.1, from coordinate 35,682,350 downwards.
TTCTTAGAAACTGATTTCTTTAAAAGCAAATATCTCCCTTTGCTTTAAACTTTGAACGTTGTAACTTTGCAGATGTTGTTTATGCTCAAGCAGCAACATTACACATTAGCTAAAGTTAGAATAGTGAAATCGTGGTTTACCACCCCTTTAATCTGTTTGTGTTTACATGAATGATTTGTTGCATTAACTGAAACTGGGCAGGGCTTATTAGTTCAAAATCAAGAGAGAGTAAATGTTGTTATTTTATATGTAAGTGTTATTTTATGTATTTTTGAGCAAGATGAGAGAGGGGGAGACTGTGTGATTGTGTTTAATAGTGTTTACTATTCAATTATATAAAACGATAATGATATGTATCGCGATAGACATGTAATCGATATCAATAAAAAATGCGTTCGATCATTTTTTTTTTCTTCGCCGGAAGAAACCAGAGGTTGCAAAGCAAGTTTGGTTGCATGAACAAAGCCACTCGCTCTCTGGTAACCAAGCAACGTAGGGAGTGACAGGCTAACAGCCAATCATGTAACTGTATCATGTTTGGTTGCGCCGTCTCGTGTTGGATTCATTCTTCAGTAAACAGAACCAGTGTGGAGTGATAAGTGGAAAATGAGTGCCGCAGCGAGCGAGGAAATTGTTGATAAAACAGGAAAACAAGTCAGCTCACCAGTATGGCAGTTTTTTGGATTTTATTAGTCTGACCGTAGTCTGACCAATGTCGTCTGCAAATTATGCAAGACTGTCGTCCCTTCCAAGACTGGTAATACCACACACTTGTTTTACCAGCCTTGTTTATACTTTCGTCTGGCTCTGCAGCGCGAGCCTCTGCTGACAGCGCGCCTCACTCGTTTGGGGACGTGTTTATACTCGACTCGCTCGCCGTTGTGCTATTCTTGACTTTAACTGAATCTGAAATCGCCCCCTAAACCCTCAAACACTATTCCATACTTTAATCCACTAATACAGTTCACTTGAAGGAGTGAATGAAAACAAGTGAGCAATTTCAGACTCGTTATTGCGGTGCAAAGTGGAATAGAATGCGTGCACTCAATAACGTCCACTACCGTTTTGGACACCACTACAAATGGCTGTCCCCTGTGCCCTATTTATAGGGGGCGATTTCGGATTCAGCCTTTGAAAGTACATGGATAGGTACTCTGCATCAGTGCCTTATGACAAAGCATCTAAACGGTAACAGTTACAAAGAAATAACGGAGGCACTGCACCTTAATGTTAAGAGATAATTGTTAAGTGTTGATTGTGATTTTAGACTTTATAATTTAATTATTTGAGTGTTTTCCATGGTTGTGTTGCCCTTTCTGCATTTATAACTGAAGGGATTATAATCAGAGGAAGGTTAAGTTTAAAATAAAAATGTTTAAATGTAAAATATTTTTCTCCTGGTCCTTATATTAAATAGGTCATAAAAATATAAATAATTATCGATATCGACAGATATGAAACACTTATATCGTGATACAGTTTTCAGCCATATCGCCCAGCCCTAAATTATGTTGGAATTAACAATTCAAATTACAGTGGGTTACCATTGTGGAGAAGAGTGGAGCATTTGCTTAGGCTGTGCTAATACACAACTAATACACTAATGTCATAACAGCTTTGCTGAAGGAGCTTTTAATGCTTAGCATTTAAGATGCTAATAAGCGCTATTACTAGCTAAAAGTTTGTCCACTAGCTAGTGCAGTATCATAATTCAGTTGTGTAACGTTAAAGTAGCTATATGAAATTGAAGCAGATGAATGAATATATGAAAATGAATGCCTGAATCATGTTAGGGAGCCATATAACATTCACTTTGAGACTACTTACTTGGGTCACTTAAAATGTATTCATTCCATGATGTTGAAGTTACATGAACAAATTATGTTTGTTTAACTTAATTGATTCATGTGGGACCGATGTACACAATTAAATCATGTAAATCCAACACACTTTTTTTTTTTACAGTGTATTACAGTGTAAAAACCACGTGAACGTAATAAGTTGACAGTTCATGACCCCTTTAATAATTCTGATAATGTGCCAGATGAGATGCACTCTTTAATAGCTATGATGTAATCAAGGTTTTGTTTATTTTTTCTGACAATGTTTGCATATTCCAGAGAATATTCACTCTTTAGTCTATTAAACAACACATAAACCTTTTAAAACTGTAGTTTAAAACTAATGCTTATATTTATACTTATACTTATGGGGAGTTGATAGATTCAACTCTCATTTATTTATGTTCTCCATTTGAAAACAGACTTGCCTGTTGTTAATATGCTGTTGTTATAAATAAAAAGATGCAACAGCATTAATGTTAAAAAGACTTTGCACTGTATTTTAAAAAATGCACTCTTTCAGACTATTTATTGATGTAGAAGTGTGTTTTGTTCTGTATGTAAAAATTACAGTGTTTAAAAAGTTCAGTTCAGTGCTGTTGCTATAATTGTAAAAAAAACAGAAATACACAATAAGTAAATATCGGTTCTATAAATCGATTATCGGCACATAAACATGCAAATAAACGGTATCGGTTATAAAAAATCAATATCGGTCGATAACTAGTTCCAACCACACAACTTTGTTTGATCAAGTTTAATTATGTTGCTATCTTGAAACCATAAATGCTTTTAGGAACCACACCCTAGAATGTTCATTATTAGTAGCAGAAAACAATCCCTGTCAAAATATAGTCACTACGTATTTTAAGCAGAAATCTATCCCATTTGTGTCAGATGTATTTGGTCAATGTGCAGCCCATCAAAACTACTGAGGAATCCAGCAGTAGGAACATCCACTACAGGTCCTCTGAAAGAGTTTGACTTTATGAATGACTTTTTTATCTGGTGATAAAATGATTGTATGTGTGAACACCCCATAACACTTATCTAAAGGGAAATACTGATTTACACCACTTCAAGGGTTAGTTGTTTCAAACCTGTATAAATTGTTCTGCTGAACACAAAGGAAGATATTTGGAAAAATGTTTGTAACCAAACAGATCTTGGGCCCCATTGACTACCATTGTATATATATTTTTTTGTTTTTTTTTTACCTTCAAGTTTGGTTACCGACATTCTTTAACATATCTTCTTTTGCGTTCAGCAGAACAAAGGAATTTATATAGGTTTGGACTTGAGGGGGAGTAAATGATGACAGAATTTTCATTTTGGGTGAACTATCCCTTTCAGAAGCAGCTTACCTGGAAGAAGACTCTTCTCTGTTCCATTAGTATAAGGCACTCTTGCTTCTCTATTTTCAGTTCTCTGACAAACTACAGAGGATTACAAAAAAATATGATAAATACAGTTACAATCTACATGCATTGCTGTCAGAGGCAGAGATAAACAAGTGAAGTCTGGTCAGCACAAAAAAACACATTAATATAGATTTCAATGGACTATTTCAAGATTTTGGACATATTGCCCACCCCAAAGTGAAACATTGATTTTTTCTCTCTGAAGCAGTCCTGTCAATTCTGACAGTTGAAGAAATTTCTTTAGAGAAAAGTTATTAAGTTATTAAAAGTTATTAAAGTTAAAGGTATTGTGCCCAGAATCTGTATTTATGTTGTAATACTCACCAATTCTTTTAGTCTTATAAAGGTAAAAGCCAAGCCCTGCAGCAACGGCTAATGCGATTAAAGCTCCAATCACAATTCCAATAACCAGGAAAGGGCCTTCTTTGCAGTCTTTGCATTTTCCATCTGCAAAAAAAGCAAAATAAATAGACAAAGTTACTGTATGTAAAGTCCAAATGATTATTACATAGAAAATTCAATTAAATTGTTGATAAAGGGTCACTTTAAGGGGTCATAAAATACTAAACTACATTTTAAAAGGTGTTTGTGTTGCACATTACAGAAGAAAATGTTAACATGAAAATGTTAACATCCATTATGTTTTAATTGTAATAGAAAACTTAATGTGGCAGAAATTGGCACTATTTTTGACTTTCGGGTTTAAAATCTTCATTGTGTCAGTCATAGGTTGTGACATTTTCTCTCATTATGGTGTACTGACGACATAATTATTCATGAGACTCTTATGCACTCCTATGAGAGACACGTTTATGGATCACAAGTGTTTGTTTTCACTTTGAGTTTCTATGTGGCATAATTCTCTTTCATAAAGTCAAACTCTTTCATGTCTCTCCGACATAAACGGGATCCATCCATACTGTGAGTGTAACTCTCGGTAAACACTGCAGGTGTCATGATGGTCACAAAACAGAGATGTACCTATAATTTTAACTAAGCTAATTGGTCAAAAAAAACGAACATATCATGCTTTTCATGAGTTGTTTCAAGTAGGCACTGCCACCAATGCTTACTCAGAGGAAAGACCCCTACTTTAATGATTGAATTAATGCTTTCACTTTGCCTACCCCATGTGATAATAATAGGTTCTTTAAGAGTCCTATGAAACACAAAACAGTCATATTCTGCTTTTTCATCCTCCTTGATGTCCACACTCTTCCTCAGCTGGAAGGTTTCATCGTGGTTTGGCCTGACTCCTGTGGATTCCATCTCCTTTTCAGGCATGGATGTGCGGTATTTCCTTATGGTCATTATCACATCTTTGGGGTAGAAGCCAGTGGCCAGACAGGTGAGTTTCAGCTTAGTTTTGTCACCGTTAAGAGACTTTTTCGCGAACACATGCACTTTTGGAGGAGCTGAGGACACAGGAATCAGTTTATCAGTGAGTACTATATACAGTATATGACAACTGCAGATAATCAACAAATACAAATGCTGTACATTTACTCACAGTGGTTTCTCAGCTCTTCGTCTCCATATTCTCTGAATTTGTTGAGCCAGTCCACACACTCTTTCTCCAGGTATCCCTTGGTGTACTGGTTTAGGATGGGCACCTTATCCCACTTTTCCTTGGTTGGACGTGCTGCAACAATGGGGGCAACCCACTGAGACTCCTTATCATCAAAAGACAGGAAGTTCTCACCATCATAGCTGTACTCATCAATGCCTTTGGAAAACTTTGTTTCACCTCCTTCTTGTTTAGTTTCACATCCATGTCTCCACTGAAGAACATGAACACCTTAAAAGGACAGAAAACAAAATGTCTGTCAGATAATAATAACAATATAATATGATAATTATATGCAGGTTAATATGTATCAATGTTCCTCACCTGATTCATTCTGATTCATACGGTTCATCAGAATGTTGACATTCACATTAAACCACTGTTCTTTGCTCTTTCTTGACTGAGTGCCTTTTTCCCAGTAATCCTCTTGCATTTTGTCTTTCATCCAGGGCTGTTTGGGAATCTTTCTTTTATCCTTGCTATTATAGTAGTCAATCTGTCTGTCATCTAGCAGACCCATAGCAGTGAATTCATGGATGCCCGGCAGATCGACAGGTTTGGACAGGGCCGTGTAAATGTAATACAGGGAGTGTTCGTCTGCAATACAAAAGAATAAAATAGGCTGTGCATAAAATTAGTGTATTGGCTGATTACATAAACTGCTTAAACTAGTCTTACATGTTAGTCATCTCATTTTTTTCTTTAAGACTGGTCATAAGTTTTTTAAAGTCTGTAACATAAAAAAGTAGATTGGTCTAATTTTAATCTGAAAAATTATTAGCCTAAACTAATTGAGTTGGTCAGACTAGATTTTAAGGCACAGTCTAAACTTATGTTTATGCAACTGGTCCAATATGATAAAAGGAGTTTCTGAAGGAGAGAGCAGAGGTGGGTTGGTGAGTCTCAAAACATTTCAGTTACAGAATGAAGAATATAATAATTATAATATATACATTTTATAATAATTTTATTTATAATAATTTTCACACACTTTTTGCTAACTGGCAAGCAGCATTAGCAGCTCATCTTCTTCTTTGGCCCTGTCCCAAATGGCACACTTCATGTGCACTTTCGGTCTTGTGGACTTACCCATTTGTCATTGTAGGTCTCAGAAGGGTGCTCGCGAGCGCCCCCTTCGAGGTCGATATTCGCCCTCAATGCGCACTTCTGCCGAGCCCACACTGGTGCGGGTTACGCAGCGGACTTCTTCCCGGCAGTCAAAGCGGCATTACGTTGTGAAAGTGCGCACTCAAAGGAAGACCGTGAGGGTTTAGGGTGCCATTTGGGACAGGGCCTTTGTCTACTTACTACTTCTTAGTCTTATCAATGTGTCATCGGCAAGACCGTTTTGTGCTTGAGCGCCACCAAGTCGTGTTTTACTGTAACTTCAGCAGCTCCAGGCACGTGAACAAAAGCGCAGATCTCATTGGTCGGCCCGTTTTTTAACGCGCCACGTCAAAACCAAAAAACGAACCCAAGGCTTTTTTTAAAAATTACGCTTTTACGCCTGCCATTTTACGCGTCGTGTGCACAGTCACATTGGCGCCCTTTGTTTAGTCACGAGGCATTACACGTCGGCGATAAACGCTCGCGAAAATCGTCCCGGTGTGAACAGGCCTTTACTGTTTAAGATTAATTAAATGTTTAACACCATTACATTTCTTTAATTCATTTTCATTCATCTATTTAATACTGCTGTCATGAAAATTAAACATGGTTTTATTACAAATAAAATAAATTAACATGGTTATTGTAGTTTAAAGGGGCTATATGCAACTTTTTCCCCAAAATAAACGTAACAATAGCCTTTTTATTTGACCATTTATGACTCAAACATCTCCTGATGAGCATACTGACACCTTCCACCTATAAGCCTGTATCCTATTTTTCCTATTTCTGTCGGGTCGGATTTTTCCCGCGCTGTCTGCGGATGTGACGTCACCACCGCTGCGAGAGCGAGCAGAAAGGAAGAGCAGTTCTGTTTTTTGGCCACAGGTATCAGTCGCGAGTTTAAATTTCAGAAAAACGCATATAGCCCCTTTAACCATGGTATTTGTGGTAAAACTAATACAAATGGTAGTCAATCCACAAAAACTAGCCTACTTCATTCTTACTACAATAAAACCATGGTTAACTATCTTAAGGGTGTTTGTCAGTAAAATTAATTTAAAAATGTAAATTCAACAGGTATGAAATATGATTAGTAAGAGAAACACTGTTAATGAGAAGACGAGCACTGGACTGTGGCAGGTTAGAAATGTATTTATTATTCAGAATGCACATTTGGAAGGAACATTTCAGCAGGTTGACAATATTCATGAAACATAAACATCCTCAGTTTGTAAATGCATAGGCTTAACGCTACAACACTCAACACGTATTATTTTAAAAGAAGGACCTTCTTCCTGCCATATCAGCCCCACCATGGTTTCCTATATTCTTTTAGTGTCAGGAAACGGTAAAATCTGAGGTAAGGATGTCATTATTTAGTATTAGAGCACCGGATCCCTGCAGCAACAGATTCAGACACTAGTTTTGATTGCGTCGCGATGGGAAGGAAGTAGCGGTGCCCTGCTTCACTTGCCAGAAATAGGAAGTGTGATAAAGGCCTATACATGTAAAAATAAAGAAATGTAGAAATAAATAAAAAATATAAATTAATAAATAAATAAATGTGGAACAAATATATACATAAATAAGGAAATAAATGTATAAATATTTTTTTTTGCTTTTCTATGTATATGTATTTATATATTTATGCTTTTTTTTTTACATTTCTTTGTATATTTATTTTTAATTTGGGCAGACTTGGCATTCCATATATTATTCAATAAATTGTAATATATTAACACAATATCTTTTTGTGAATATTTTCAAATATACCGTTATATAATTTAATATACGGTATTGATCATTCATATATAGGGAAATATATTTTCTTTCCGTAAGGGATCGATCTTATGATGCAGTAATAACTAACATATAAGGCCGCAGCCATATTGATCGGTCACATTTGTGTTTAGTAAGCTTTTTTATTTGACAAAACTCGTAGCCAGTGTATAGGCCTAATTAAATAAGTTTATTGATACACACTTTATAATGTAATGTAATGTAGCTACTAAATGCGTAATCAAATGTAAAATCTGTCTTTACATAACCGTTTTAGACCAGGAAGTAAAATGTTACTTTCACTTTCTTTCTTTAACAAACGCAGCAAAGTGTAATCATTTACGTTACCCGCTTGAAGTGAAGGCTGAGTCCCACAAAGGAAGAAAAAACAAAGCAGAGCAAAACTCTTGGTCGCGACCCCTGTGCCCATGATTGAAAAACGTTCGATTATTAGGCTATCTGCTGATTTTTAGGCTACTGATGTGTAATGGCAGCACAACAACTTTCGACGGCAGTTCTCTAGTCTAGATGCAGAAAATGGCGGATGATTCTAACCAATAAGAAAATCTAGAATGAAAATTTCATCCGTATCTGGGCAGATGCAGCTGAAGCAATATTACTAAATCAACAACACAACTCTTAAAGGTGCAAAGCATAGACTGGTTTATTATCTTTAAAAATACAACAACGACCGTTTTTGTTAAATTAATGATATTTACAATAAGCAGCAACCCAGCCCAAAAGTTCCCTCCTATATTCATATATATATATATATATATATATATATATATATATATATATATATATATATATATATATATATATATATATATATATATATATATATATATATATATATATATATATATATATATATATATATATATATACCAGTCTATGCTTTGCACCTTTAAGGGTTGTGTTGTTGATTTAGTAATATTGCTTCATATATAGGCTATATATATATATATATATATATATATATATATATATAGCCTATGTCAGAATGTCGACTGTCTATAATCTGCTGTCTACTGTTTCATTTAGGGTTTCATGGAAAAAAGGTACCCTCTTGTAGGGTTTTGTTTCTGATGTTTTAATATCTGCTAATATAAATAAAAGGAAAAGGGGTTTGGTCTCATTTCCTTTAAAATCCGAGCAATCTAATGAATACTCATTTAGCTTTTTGTAAACATTTTCATAAAAGCAAATAAAACCAATAGGAACTATATTAAGAATTGTGAATATCAATGACTGTAATTATTCACTGAACACTGAAGTGTCTTATATTGTCATTTTTAAAAGTAGCTAATAAACCACTCTAGGTTAAGAGTACCTAAAACTCCAAAAACGCTGTTGATTTTCTCTTTCTCCACCAACATCTGCCCAGATTCAAACAATATTGTTACCAATTGTTTTAGTAGTTCTCTTACGAGAGGTTCTCTCGTATTGCGTAAGTTCCTTACGCTACGGGAAAGTATTCTTTCTTCGAGATTTCTGAAAAACCCAAAATTATCCTTAATTTTGTAACATTGTCAACGCAGTGCGGCAGCCTGGCAGACCATAGCAGGCTATTCCAGCGTGCTATTGGCTGCTCTGCTGGCAACTGCAGCAGCCTATCGGTGAGCCCGCGTGACGTGGCGACCAATGAGGGCGCTTCGCGCCCACCTGGCTTCATTTGCCTACAGGTGGGGCGTGGCCACGTGTATATAAGCAGGGCTCACGGGCTGCATATTCGATTTTCTTTTCTTCAGCGAAGCCCTTCGCATCGCTGGATCTGGAACCCGCCGCCGTGATCGTGCAGACGAGCAAGCAGAGGACAGCACCTGAAGAAGCCGGCAGCATCGCGCCACCTTCAGCCATCCGTGCCTGCTCTGCTATCCGGCAGCATTATATCCTTTCATTGCACGTGTTCTCGCCGTTGCGTCACACGTTTCATAAAAGAGCACGAGCGTTTTTATCAAAACGCCTCGTTCCACCTGCGGCTCGTGCCACGTGCAGCTCAGCACCAGAGACCGCCATGTGTCTGCGCTCTCTGTCTGGGCCGTGACCACGCCGCCGCCGCACTCCTCGTGGGCGATTGCCCCGAGTGCGAGGAACTCTCTATGTCGACCCTGCGGGCTCGACTCGAGCAGTTTTATGATTACATCACTCCGCTGTTCCCCCCCTCTGTTCAAGCCGCGCCACCGCGCCGCTTATAAGGGATGGTTGAAATGAACGGTCTCGGAGCGAGCCTCCTCCCCCTCTGTTCAAGCCGCGCCGCTTACAAGGGATGGTAGGAATGAACGGTCTCGGAGCGAGCCTCCTCCCCCTCTGTTCAAGCCGCGCCACCGCGCCGCTTGCGAGGGATGGTAGAAATGAACGGTCTCGGAGCGAGCCTCCTCCCCCTCTGTTCAAGCCGCGCCACCGCGCCGCTTGCAAGGGATGGTAGAAATGAACGGTCTCGGAGCGAGCCTCCTCCCCCTCTGTTCAAGCCGCGCCACCGCGCCGCTTGCAAGGGATGGTAGAAATGAACGGTCTCGGAGCGAGCCTCCTCCCCCTCTGTTCAAGCCGCGCTACCGCGCCGCTTGCAAGGGATGGTAGAAATGAACGGTCTCGGAGCGAGCCTCCTCCCCCTCTGTTCAAGCCGCGCCACCGCGCCGCTTGCAAGGGATGGTAGAAATGAACGGTCTCGGAGCGAGCCTCCTCCCCCTCTGTTCAAGCCGCGCCACCGCGCCGCTTGCAAGGGATGGTAGAAATGAACGGTCTCGGAGCGAGCCTCCTCCCCCCTCTGTTCATGCCGCGCTAATGCGCCGCTTACATACAAGGGATGGCAGAAATGGACGGTCCTGCAGCTCTCTTTACGTCACAAGAGAGCTGTTCCACCCTCGCGCACATTTCTCAGTCCCCTCATAAGTTCAGGCGACTGGAATTGTTCATATTGCTGTACACGAGCCTGTTAAGACACGCACGCCAGCGAACAAATGCCGTCATGAGACATGACGCTGACATATGCTCTCCAACGAACCCGCACTCCCCCCTGTTGGACCGCGCAGATTGCGCCGTTCACAAGGAATGAGAGTGCGCACGGTCACGAGCATGTTCAGCGCGCGCGCGCCGCACTCACCGGGAAATTAACAGAGGGTGTTTTCGTCCCGCTGTGGCCGGACGAACCGCCTTTCTCTAGCATTTCTCAGCCCCCTCTCCAGTTCAGGCGGCTGGAAATATTACTATTGCAGTAACGAGCCTGTCTTTTATGCACGCACGACTGCCAACAAGCACGAGGACGTACTGCCGTATGCTCGCGCTAACTGAACGCTATTGTGTCCCTCCCGGTAGCACAGTGGCAAAATCAGCGGCTGAAACGCCGGAGACCCGAGTTCGAGCCCAGCTCTCGCGGCAGATAAAAATGTTTTACTGTCCGCTTCCCCGGGCTCGCGGCCAGCATTTCTTACATACAGAAAGCTAACTTGCACCACGTGGCGCTCGAGTATTTTTGGGCGTCTATACATAAGGAGAGAATAGACGGTTAAGTCCCGCTGCGGCCGGACCACCGTTAAAACTCTGTTTTCCTGTCAGTCCCCACTCCTGTGGCTACTGCAGATGTTTTCCACGCAGCCTACGAGCCGGCGGACTCGCCCTCTCGCCTGTCTACAACCGCCGTTTTACGACGAACCAGAGAAATCACGAAGTTGCTTTATTTCTGGTTGCACGGCTCACGCCGTATGTGTTTTCAAATGCAGTAAACGTGCCCACTTTTGTGTTCACCCCTGCACCCAAGCACCACAAATCCTGTGTCTCTCACTCACATAAAGCGGCCACCGGCCGCTCGAGTGCTAGAGTTAGGTCACGTGTCCGCTTATTTGCGCCCACGCCTAATCACCACACGCGCTGTCACACAGCCACTCTTAACCGGTCATGTTCCACGCGTAAGAGTTGTACCCGCTCAAACGCGCTCACACATTTTCGCGAACATTCTGCCCCCGGCGCCATGCGCCGCGCCACACACCATTTGTTCTCCGCCCAAGGTGGCCGGAACGACGAGTGTAGGGCCACACACAAGCCACTCCCCGCTCGAAGCGGCAGAGATACAGTGTGTAGGGCGGCCAGCCATCGCGAGCGATCGGCTGGCCCACAGCACAGAGAGCGCGCGCACTGCGCCCGCCCCTCCTATACAGGCCGTCAAACCCGCGAAGCGCGGCGTTTTGAGCCCGGAGGCCGTTCTATCCCGTGTGGCACACGCGAGAGCGTGGGAAGCCATTCCAGGTGTATCAGAATGGGTGCTGAAAACAGTGAAGCACGGCTACACTCTGCAGTTCGCTCGCCACCCTCCGCGCTTCTGTGCGCGTACAGAGACGAGAGTGAGCGAGGAAGTGGCACATCTACTTCGAGCAGAAATAGCCACGCTGCTGTGCAAAGGGGCTATAGAACCGGTTCCCCATTCTATGAGCGAGTCAGGCTTTTACAGCCCGTATTTTCTCGTGCCAAAAAGGGATGGGTCGCTCAGACCGATTCTGGATCTGAGGCGTCTGAACAAAGCTCTTATGAGAAGATCGTTCAAGATGCTCACGACCAAGCAGATCCTCGCGCATACTCGCCCGAGAGACTGGCTAATCTCCCTAGATTTGAAAGATGCATATTTTCAAATCAAGATAACGCCACGTCACAGGCCATTCTTACGATTCGCCTTCGACGGCCAGGCTTATCAATACACCGTCCTTCCGTTCGGCCTGTCACTAGCACCCCGTACATTTACGAAGTGCATGGACGCGGCCCTCGCTCCTCTGAGAAGTCGAGGGATGCGAGTGTTGAACTATCTGGACGATTGGCTCATCCTGCGGAGTCAGAGGCCGAGCTCCTCGCCCACAGGGCAATGCTGCTCAGCCATCCAGACAGCCTGGGGCTCACGGTCAATTGGACCAAGAGCTCATTAGTGCCCACGCAATCAACCTCATTTCTGGGTTTGAATCTGGATACTGTGGCAATGTCAGCCCGCCTGTCACCCCAACGCGCGTGCCAAGTTCAGCGCATGGCTGCGTACTTCCGGCCGGGCAAAATCGCACCTCTCAAGCTCTTTCAGAGGATGCTGGGACGTATGGCCTCAGCTGCAGCTGTGCTCCAGCTGGGCTTAATGCGCATGCGCCCGCTGCAATGCTGGTTAAACGCCCGAGTGCCTCACAGAGCCTGGGCGTCCGGAGGCTTCAGGATCAGAGTGACTCAGAGCTGTGTTTCAGCCTAGAGCCCTGGTTAGTAGCCGACTGGTACCAGAGGGGAGTGACGATGGGAGCCATCTCACACCGCAAGGTCATCTCGACGGACGCCTCCACCACGGGTTGGGGCGCCGTTTTCGAGGGCAGATCAGCCTCGGGCCTCTGGTCGAGCGAGGAAAAACTCCTACACATAAACTGTTTGGAGATGATAGCGGTAGAGAACGCGCTCAAGCAGTTTCTCCCGCTTATACGAGGACACCACGTGTTGGTCCGGTCGGACAATACCACAGTGGTGTCCTACGTGAACCGGCAGGGCGGTGTCAGGTCCAGGTGTCTGGGCAATCTGACAGAACGCCTGCTCGTGTGGGCAGACAGCTCGCTGCGCTCGCTGAGAGCTGCGCACGTACCGGGCCACCTCAATGTGGGCCCGGACAAGCTGTCCAGGGGCCTCATTCTCTCAGGAGAATGGTCCCTGCACCCCCAGACAGTCCAGCTGGTATGGCGCCTATTCGGCAGAGCGGAGCTCGACCTCTTTGCAACAAAAGAGAACGCCCGCTGCCCGACGTTTCTGTCCAAAAGCGAGGATGCGCTGTCCCAGCCTTGGCCCAGCCTCCCGCTGTATGCTTTCCCGCCGATTTCCCTATTGCCCCAGGTCATAGCGAAAATCAGGGAGACGCGCCGCCCGGTGCTCCTTATAGCGCCGCGCTGCGAGAACCAGATTTGGTACCCAGAGCTGGTGAAGCTGTCGCACTCACCCCCCTGGCCAGTTCCGCTGAGAGCAGACCTCCTCTCTCAAGCAGGAGGGTCAGTTTGGCATCCCCATCCAGAGCGATGGTCTCTGCATGTATGGGTGACCAACGGATACCCGTTGACCTGCCCGAAGGGGTTATGAACACGATTTCACACTCTAGAGCCCCCTCGACGAGGCGGTTATATAGTTCTAAGTGGTCGGTGTTCAATGAGTGGTGTGTTTCCAAGGGATTGGACCCACAGCAATGTGGGGTCCAGCGGGTGCTCTCCTTCCTCCAAGAGCTTTTGGAACTGGGCAGGTCCCCTTCCACGCTCAAAGTGTATGTGGCGGCTATAGCAGCGTTCGCTCAGACGACGCTAGGTAGCACGCTAGGAAGGAACGAGCTCATCATCCGTTTCCTCAGAGGAGCCAGACGGATGAATCCCCCGCGGCCCCCTTTGGTTCCTATATGGGATCTGGCCTTGGTCCTAGAGGCCCTGAAGGCTCATCCCTTTGAACCGCTCGAGACTGTGGAACCAAGGTTCCTTTCGCTAAAAACCGCGTTCCTGATGGCTCTGGCTTCAGTGAAACGCGTGGGGGATCTACACGCACTCTCAGTGAGCCCGACGTGTATGGAGTTCGGTCCTAATGACTCTAAGGTCATTCTCAGACCGAGGCATGGTTATGTCCCCAAAGCGATCGGCACTCCCTTCAGGGCGCAGATTATCTCCCTCTCGGCTCTGCCAGCATCCGACGAGGGGGACGGTGGCAATATCCTCTGCCCTGTCAGGGCATTGAGGGTTTATGTCACATGCTCCGCCGCCTTCAGGCGTTCTGAGCAGCTATTTGTTTCGTTTGGAGGGCGCGCTAAAGGTCTCGCCTCCTCGAAACAGACCCTGTCCAGGTGGATAGTGGACGCGATTGCAACTGCATACGCTTCCAAACACCTGCAGTGCCCGCTAGGTGTCAGAGCACACTCCACCAGAGGCATGGCCTCTTCGTGGGCTTGGGCCAGAGGGATTTCCATCCACGATATCTGTATGGCGGCAGGCTGGGCCTCCCCGTCTACGTTCGTGAGATTTTACAATCTGGAAGTTCCTGCCTTACAGGCGAAAGTGTTATCAGTTCAATAGGGCTGTTGGTTCTGCCCAGTGATTCTGCGCAGACATAGCTCACATACTGGTAGTAAGTTCGGTACTAGGCTCATGTGAATTTGAAGGAGACCGGCGGTGCCGTTCCCTCATTTACGAGACGAGCTGTTGTGAGTTTGAAGGTGACCGGCGGTGCCGTTACCTCACTCATATAACAAGATATTGTGAATTTGAAGGCGACCGGCGTTGCTGTTCCCTCATTCATGAGACAAGGTGTGGTGAATTTGAAGGAGACCGGCAGGTGCCGTTCCCTCATTCATGGGACAGGGTGTTGTAACCACCTGTTGTAACCACCCGTCAGTTCAAATGAAGTGTCCGTATATGTGGTGGCCCGTTTCCTTTACCGGCCACCCTGCCCGAGCAGTGTTTTTTCCCCGGTTCCCTGGGATACATATGCTGTATGCGAGGCGCGTACGGCGTTGACAATATGTTCCCGTAGCGTAAGGAACTTACGCAATACGAGAGAACCTCTCGTAAGAGAACGATACTCGGTTACTTAACGTAACCTCGGTTCTCTCTAGAAGAGGGAACGAGTATTGCGTTCCTTGCCGTGCGCCCCGCGGGCTTTTACGCTTCAGAACTACGAAAACCGAATATGCAGCCCGTGAGCCCTGCTTATATACACGTGGCCACGCCCCACCTGTAGGCAAATGAAGCCAGGTGGTCATTGGTCGCCACGTCACGCGGGCTCACCGATAGGCTGCTGCAGTTGCCAGCAGAGCAGCCAATAGCACGCTGGAATAGCCTGCTATGGTCTGCCAGGCTGCCGCACTGCGTTGACAATGTTACAAAATTAAGGATAATTTTGGGTTTTTCAGAAATCTCGAAGAAAGAATACTTTCCCGTAGCGTAAGGAACTTACGCAATACTCGTTCCCTCTTCTAGAGAGAACCGAGGTTACGTTAAGTAACCGAGTATCGTTCATGTACACCCATCGTCATGAAGTGCTTTGAGCGGCTGGTCCTAGAACACCTAAAAGACTCTCTACCATCCACATTGGACTCACACCAGTTTGCCTACCGCAGCAATAGGAGCACAGAGGATGCCGTTTCCATGGCACTGCACTCTGTGCTCACTCATCTGGACAATAAAAACACTTACGCACGCATGCTGTTTGTTGACTTCAGCTCAGCATTCAACACTGTCATCCCAACCAAGTTAATAGCTAAACTTGGAGACCTGGGCATCAACACTTCAATGTGTAACTGGATTTTGGACTTCCTAACTGACAGACCCCAGAATGTTCGTTCAGGATTCACCTGCTCCAAATCCATCACTCTTAACACTGGTGTACCACAGGGCTGTGTGCTAAGCCCGTTTCTCTACTCCCTCTTCACCGCCGACTGCAAGCCTGTGTATGGATCTAATTCTATCGTCAAGTTTGCGGACGACACAACGGTGATTGGTCTCATCAGCAACAACGATGAGACTGCCTATAGGGAGGAGATCCAGCACCTGGCCACATGGTGCACCGAAAATAACCTGCTCCTCAACACCACCAAAACGAAGGAGCTCATCGTGGACTTCAGGAAAGAGTCAAGAGGCACACACGACACCATCCACATCAATGGAATGGCTGTTGAGCGTGTCTCCAGTTTCAAGTTCCTGGGGATCCACATCTCGGCGGACATGTCGTGGACGACCAACACCTCCAGCCTGGTCAAGAAGGCTCACCAGCGCCTCTTCTTCCTGAGGACACTGAGGAAGAATCGTCTCTCCTCGGCTATCCTGGTGAACTTCTATCGCTGCGCAATAGAAAGCATCCTGACCAACTGTGTCGCAGTGTGGTATGGGAGCTGCTCTGTTGCGGAGCGCAAGGCACTGCAGCGGGTGGTGAAAACTGCCCAGCGCATCACAGGTACTCCACTACCTGCCATCGAACACATCCAGAGGAAACGCTGTCTGCATCGAGCTCGCAGCATCCTCAAGGACTCCTCTCACCCAGCCCACAGACTGTTTTCTCTCCTGCCCTCCGGCAGGCGTTTCAGGATCCACCGGACCAGGACCAGCAGACTAAAGAACAGTTTTTTCCCCAGAGCTGTCTCCTTACTGAACTCGAACCCCCGCTGATCCACTTCCCTCATATACTGATAACTCTCCTACCTCACATCCGCCTTCACTTTGTTATTTGCACTACCGACTGTTTATTAGAGTCACAACTGTTTACTTATGCATCTTGCACTACCATACCATAACTGGATTATGCTCATTTGCACTGCCGACTGTTATTTACAGTACCAACTGTTTACATTTGTATTTTGCACTGTACTTCTAACTGTAATATGCAATCACTTCCACTGCACTTTTACACTTTTTTCGGATAGCTTCTGTCCATAATTTATTGCACTACCTTAATCCACTGCCATATTCCTCATTTTAGCCTAACATATCATTGTATACCTCTATCTGTAAAATTCTGTTTATAGTAATAGCCATCTGTATATTATATTATATTCATAGATATCCACCTGTAAATTCTGTTTATAGTATTAACCATCTGTATATTATTCACTGTACATATTCACCTGTAAATTCTGTTTATAGTACTAACCATCTCTCTATTTATAGATATATTTATATATATTCAGTACATATCCATGTCCTGCACTTATGCAAACGTTGTATATCCTGCACTTGCTGCTATTACACTTCTGGTTAGACCTAAACTGCATTTCGTTGCCTTGTACTTGTACTTGTGTAATGACAATAAAGTTGAATCTAATCTAATCTAATCTAATCTAATCTAATCTAGTTCATCCACTATTTTCTGCAACCAGTTTCCATCCATCCAAGGGACCGATATAAACATCAGTAAAATTCACATATTATTATTATTCTGTTAAGTGGTTTAATGTGAAAGATATATAGGCTATAGTTATATCTTACCTGATGCATTGTGTCATACACTTCAGAATGTTCACATTCACATGAAACCACTAAATAGAATAATAATTATTAAAAAATATTATCATAAAGCCAGACCTATAGTTCACAGAGACATTTAGTCTGGTCGAAAACCCAAATCTAAAAGTAATCCTATAATTGAAAATTATATTTTTTTGGTTATTTGTTATTAATTTCTGTTTTTCCAGGATCTTCTTATTTTTTTTCTTATCTTATTTAGGCTGCTAAAAAGCAATCCTGTTGAACCTATAATTGCCATCCAATACCGATATCAGTCATGACTCATGAGGCAAAATTGTTTAATGTACCGGTCTAAAGTGAAGGCAAAATACAAAGCAAAAATCTTCATAGGGACACACATGCTCATGAAAAGTTGGCTATATGTGAATTTTACTGATGTTTATATCGGTCCCTTGGATGGATGAAAACTGGTTGCAGAAAATAGTGGATGAACTTTTAAAACAATTGGTAGAACAACAATATTGTTTGAATCTGGGCAGATGTTGGTGGAGAAAGAGAAAATCAGCAGCATTAGGGAAGTTTTATACTCCTAGAGTGGTTAATTAGCTACTTTAAAAAAATGACAATACATGTATGGTTAAAGACACTTCCGTGTTCAGTGAATAATTACAGTCATTGATATTCACAATTCTTAAAGGTGTCATGAACTGGCTTTTTAAAAATTTTTATACTGTTGTCTCAAGTCAACTTATGACGTTTGTGTGGTTTTTACATTCAAAAACACCATAATGAATAAGTATTAGGCTATTTTCTGCCTTGGTTTTGAGGCTCTCTGAAAAATACTCGGATTTGATGGCGTGCAGCGCTGAACACTTGGAAGTAAACGCCCACGGCTAGGATTGGATAAGATATGCATATTTAATGAGCTTCAGCTACCATCAGTCCCAGGAATCGTCTGGGGGAAATGCTCAGAGGACTCGCAAAATATCAAACAAACACAACGATTAAATCACACACACACACTCTCGCGGACACACACACACACACACACACACACACACACACACACACACACACACTCACTCGCGCGGACACACACACACACACACACACACACTCACTCACTCACTCGCGCGGGCGGGCGGACACACACTCACTCACTCGCGCGGACACGGGGACACACACACACACACACACACACACACACACACACACACACACACACACACACACACACACACACACACACACACATACACATACACACACACACACACACACACACACTCACTCACTCACTCACTCACTCACACACTCGTGCGCACACACACTCGCGCCTGGCCCATAACTAGGGTTGCCACCCGTCCCGTAAAATAAGGAATCGTCCCGTATTTACAAGCAAAATGACGCGTCCCATATGTCCCGTATTTTACATAGGTCCACACATAGTTCAATAAACACATACGGATTTTGAAGTGTGGAGAATACTTATAGCAAATATAAAGAGATCAATTTACAAATAAGTAGTACAGGAGCTCATTTGTGCGTTATTGCATTTTAGTGGCTTTGTTGCCATAGCGGCGGAGTCTCCAGAACATGCGCTGTGCCGTCTGCCTGTAAACTTGCACGTTTTTTTTAAAAACATGTCGAGCTCGCATCGCGTCCACCATTTGAACGCAAGAGGATCTCCAGATATAGAGCTGAATATGAAAAAGGTATCAATGGGTCTGTCCAGTAACTCATGATGAACTTCAGGCCAACTGTACACTTTATGAGAAGCATTTCAGTTGCTCAGACTGTCTGACTTAAAGCAGGAGCGCTGACAGACCGGTATGTGAAAGACACATCCATGCTTCTTAAGGTAGGCCTATAGTTTTTTTTAATGGATAATATATTAATATAATATTCCATACATTACCAGAGCTTGGCAGACAGAATTATAATTTTTTAGACAGGTTAATCAATAGATTATAGCCTAATAAATGTTATAATTAATTTATAATTTAGCTAGGCTTTAATCATACATAATAAATAATCCTGTCATATAAAGTTTATGACATTTAAAAAAAATATTTAGATTAAAATGGGACAAATAATTACATGATAATATAGTCATAATTTAAGTAAATTAATAATAAAACAAAAACATTTTTGAAATTCAAAAAAGTGATTAGTGGTTAAGAATGACTGCTTAAAGGGTCAGTTCACCCAAAAATGAAAATTCTGTCATAATTTACTCACCCTCAAGTTGTTCCAAACATGTATACATTTCTTTGTTATGTTGAACACATAGGAAGATTACTATGGAAGTCAATGGTGCCCCCAAAGCAGCCTGGTTACAAACTTTCTTCAAAATATCTTCTTTTATGTTCATTTACATTTACATTTACATTTATGCATTTAGCAGAAGCTTTTATCCAAAGCGACTTACAACTTGGGGGTACAATAAGCGATTGGTCGTGAAGAGTCGAGTGAGCGCAACAAGTGCCTGAAATACTTGGTCCGTGTACATTTCTCAGTGTAGCACAGGCTAGAGTAGGGCGGGAAAGAGGAGAGATTTTTTAGGAGGTTAAGTGCTCACGGAAGAGATGAGTTTTTAGTTGATTTTTGAATGTTGTCAATGAATCCGCATTTCGGATGGCGGTGGGCAGATCATTGCACCAGCTGGGAACGTTGAATGAAAATGTTCTGGAGAGGGATTTTTTGCCTCTCTGTGATGGTACCACAAGCCTTCGCTCCTTGGTTGAACGAAGGCTTCTGGTGGGGGTGTGACGACGTAGAATCGAGTCAAAGTATGCAGGAGCTGAGTGCGTGGTGGCTCTGTAGGCAAGCGTCAGCGACTTAAACTTGATGCGAGCAGCGAGTGGTAGTGCAGAGTGATGAAGAGTGGTGTGACGTGGGTCCTTTTGGGCTCGTTGAAGACTAGACGTGCCGACTGTGTTTATGTTAAACTTGTGTGTATTTGACAGTATTAGCACAGTAAGACTACTTAGTCCAGTAATCACGTGTTTGACAGGCGTTTAGTGCGCGCGCTCTGCGCCTTAAAACGGTGTATAAGCATGCAAATAACCGGCAAGGCTTTAAAACGCATGCAAATAATGAACTTTCGTGATTGTAAATAACTAGTGTTCTGTGAGTATAACTCTCTGACACCAGCATTGCAAGCGTGTCTAGCACTGTGTATAGTGATTGGATATTTGCTCATATCAGCGCGTAGACTCACAGGCACACTGCAAAAACAAAAGAAAAAAAACAACGCAATTCACAAGCGCTTATTGAACCGTGAATGCTGTACCGAACGGTTCAATATTATAATGAGAATTGTGGCATCCCAGCGTTTGTGCAAAACTGCGGGAAAACTGCAGAAAAAGTGTGGGTGTTGAACCCTCTCACCGGGAAAAGTGTGGGTGTTAAAACACCCACATCCCCCACGGGTGCGACGCCCCTGATTGATCATACATAAACTTGCATTTAACAAAAAGAGACTGGGTTGTGTTTCATGTCATTTAATGTTATCACAGTGATAATCATATTGTCTGAACCAGATATTAATATACAGATTTTCTCCTCATTGTTGTCATTACTAGAGCAAGCTCCTGATTGGTAAACGCGGCGCGAAATATCCGGCAAAGTTCAGATTTTTCAACTTGAGCGATTCGCGCGATTCACGCGAATCGCGCGTTCAAAACGCTAAATTCGCCTCCTTCGCGCCGCCTCAATCGCGCGAATCGCGCCGCAGAATGCCATTTCGCGTCTCTGCATTGACTTAACATGTAAATCACTCGCGCGAATCGCGTCCGGTGTGAACGCACCATCAGTCGTAAGTCATAATGGTGCGTTCACACCGGACGCGATTCGCTCAAGTTGAAAAATCTGAACTTTGGCGGATATTTCGCGCTGCGTTAACCAATCAGGAGCTTGCTCTAGTAGTGACAACAATGAGGAGAAAATCTGTATATTAATATCTGGTTCAGACAATATGATTATCACTGTGATAACATTAAATGACATGAAACACAACCCAGTCTCTTTTTGTTAAATGCAAGTTTATGTCCAAATGCAAGTTTACGTCCACCTTCGCGCGGTTAGCGCAAATTGCGTCCGGTTTGAATGCCACATAAGTTCAGATTTTTCAACTCGAGCGATTCCCGCGTTCAAAACGCTCAATTCGCGTCATTCGCGCGAATCGCGCCACAGAATGCCATTTCGCGTCTCTGCATTGACTTAACATGTAAATCACTCGCGCAAATTGCGTACGGTGTGAACGCACCATAACGCTACAATACACAACGCGAATTATTTTAAAAGAAGGACCTTCTTCCCGCCATATCAGCCTCACTCATGGTTTCCTCTATACTTTTAGTGTCAGGAAACCAAATAGGAAGTGTGATAAAGGCCTATACATAAAAATATAAATGAATAATAGTATAAATAAATAAATGTGGTAAATATATATACATAAATAAGGAAATAAATGTATATATATATTTTTTGTGCTTTTCTATGGGTATTTATATATATATATATATATATATATATATATATATATATAGCCTATATATATAGCCTATATATATAGCCTATATATATATATATATATATATATATATATATATATATATATATATATATATATATATATATATATATATATATATATATATATATATATATATATTGTTGCTTTTTTACATTTCTTTGTATATTTATTTATGTATTTATTTTGGCAGACTTGGCATTCCATATATTATTCAATGAATTGTAATATATTAACACAATATCTTATTGTGAATATTTTCAAATTATATATAATTATTACATTAGGCCTATATAATTTAATATATTGACCATTCATATATAGGGAAATATATTTTCTTTCCGTAAGGGATCGATCTTATGATCAGTAATAACTAACGTATGGGGCCGAAGCCATATTGGTCGGTCACATTTGTGTGTAGGCTGGTAAGCTTTTTTATTTGACAAAACTCGTAGCCAGTGTAGGCTATAGGCCTAATTAAATAAGTTTATTGATCACACTTTTTAATGTAATGTAATGTAGCTACTAAATGCGTAATCAAATGTCAAATCTGTCTTTACAAAACCGTTTTAGACCAGGAAGCGTAAATTGTTACTTTCACTTTCTTTCTCTAACAAACGCAGCATGTAGGCTAAACATTTACGTTAACTTACCTGCTTGAAGTGAAGGCAGAGTCCCACAAAGGAAGAAAAAACAAAGCAGAGCAAAACTCTTGGTCGCGACCCCTGTGCCCATGATTGAAAAACGTTCGATTATTAGGCTATCTGCTGATTTTTAGGCTACTGATGTGTAATGTCTGAACTCAACAACTTTCGACGGCAGTTCTCTAGATGCAGAAAAAAAGGGATGATTTTAACCAATAAGAAAATTTGGAACGAAAATTTAATCCGTATCTGGGCAGATGCAGCTGAAGCAATGTTACTAAAGCAACAACACAACTCTTAAAGGTCCACAGCAAAGACTTATATATATATATATATATATATATATATATATATATATATATATATATATATATATATATATATATATATATATATATATATCAGAATGGACTGTCTATAATCTGCTGTCTACGGTTTCATTGGAAAAAGGGACACTCTTGTAGGGTTTTGTTCTGATGTTTTAATATCTTATAAATGGGTTTGGTCTCATTTACTTTAAAAATCAAGCAATCTTTTGAATACTCATTTAGCTTTTTGTAAACATGTTCATAACAGCAAATAAAACCAATAGTAACTATATTAAGAATTGTGAATATCAATGACTGTAATTATTCACTGAACAATGAAGTGTCTTTAACCATATTGTCATTTTTAAAAGTAGCTAATAAACCATAGGTTAAGAGTACCTAAAACTTCCCTAACGCTGTTGATTTTCTATTTCTCCACGAACATCTGCCCAGATTCAAACAATATTGTTACCAATTGTTTTAGAAGTTCATCTGCCATTTTCTGCAACCAGTTCCATCCATCCAAGGGACAGATATATTTATGAAAATGTTTACAAAAAGCAAAATGAGTATTCATTATTGCTCGGTTTTTAAAGTAAATGAGACCAAACCCCTTGTATTACAAGTTTATATTAGCAGATATTAAAACGTCAGAAACAAAACCATACACTGTAAAAATGATTGTGATTTTAACGGTATTTTACTGTAAGAATGCTATGGTGAAAAACAGTTAATTGGTTAACAGAACGTTTCCGTATATATACGGTGAATAACTGTAATAGATCTAACCTACATTTAATTTAATTTTACAGTAAAATACCGTTAAATTTACAGTTTTTGGAAGTGAAAAAGAACAAGCCATTGTGTAATTTACAGTGAAAACCCGTAAATTGACATTCACAGAATTCCCTGCATGACACTTCGCATTTGATGTATTTTCATTGCAATAACTATGTTTCTTCTTTGTTTTTTGTAATCAGTTATGTACATTAGGGTTTTATGTTACATCTGATGTTGTTAAATAATGTTTATTGCATTTTTTAAATTTCATGTGTTTTAACATGATGGTGTTTTGTGTTTGTGTAAATGACGCTGAGCACCTTCTATATATTAGTATTGTCCTCTTAAAAGCTGCTTGTGATTCATCACATGATTCTCATCACCACTGTCCGTATATATCAAAGGTACACAACAGATATTAGTATTTCAATAGGTTGGTAATTTAACATTATATCAGTTAATGCAATATGGTTTTTTTTACCGTAAATTGTTAACAGTGTAAACATAATCATTACAATATAAACCTTTAAATTATACAGCTTTGAACTGTAAAATATATATTTTTTAAACCATAATTATTACATTATAAACCTTTAAATTATACGGTTTTGAACGGTAAAATAAAACATTTTTAACCATAATTATAAACTTTTAAATTATATGGTGCTTTCCCTAAAAACCTAAAACGTTACTGCCGTATTTTTTACGGTAAAGTTCTGGCAA
Source organism: Gobio gobio (assembly GCF_949357685.1). Classification (NCBI taxonomy): domain Eukaryota; kingdom Metazoa; phylum Chordata; class Actinopteri; order Cypriniformes; family Gobionidae; genus Gobio; species Gobio gobio. The sequence continues at coordinate 35,657,705 of NC_137104.1, read as the reverse complement.
CCACAGCTGCCATTTTTTTACCATCAATTTTACGAGGATTTTTTTTACAGTGTAGCCTACAAGAGTGTCTGTCCCCTTTTTTCCATGAAACCCTAATTGAAACAGTAGCAAATTATAGACAGTCCATTCTGACAGTCCAAACTGTAGCTACTGTAAAAATCATATTTTTTGTCTAATAAAAGGTAAAAGTGCTATAACTGAAACCATGTTAATACTATAGTCTAATATAAGAATAAATGGATGCCACATAAACAACAGACAGACATATACTGTACAATCAACTAATATCATTAAAAAGGATTGTACATAATTATATAATGCAATATTTTACAAGACATTCAAGAGTTTAAAAGAATACATCTAATTTGTATTGGGATTCAGGATAATTATTTGGATTTATTTCTCGGGTATGCTCAGGATTATTTTCACTGGTATTAAAAAGATCAAAAATGGTAAAATGCTTGTAGGACTGTCTATGTTGACAATGACAAATACCATAGCTCTGCCATTACAAATTTTCCATGATGCTTGGACTTCATATCAAGGATTGCCATCAGCACTCCCTTTTCCTGTTGAGGAATAGTGAAATTTGAATGTTTCTCCAGCGCTATGCATGACATCACATTAAATAGGGATGCACCAAAATTTTGGCCACCAAAAAAAAGCAGAAGGAAGAAAATCAGCATGAGAAACAGTGAAAAGCATGCATGTAGAGCTCATGAAGCTTTGCACATCTTGTATGTGATGAGATTCAGGAAGTGTGTATGTGATAAGATGTTTGGATTTGGAAGTCAAATTATTAATTTAGTGATGAATTTCCAAACATCTTATCACATACACACTTCCTGAATCTCATCACATACAAGATGATATAATATGATATAACATGCTGGTATAATAATCGTACCGGTATACACTGCCATTCAAAAGAAATATTATTCATGGTTTTAGAATAAGTCTCCTATGCTCACCAAGACTGCATTTATTTGATTAAAAAACAATAATAATAATATTGTGAAATATTAATCAAATTTAAAATAACTGTTTTCTATTTGAATAAGTGCACTGTCGCTGCAAGCGTCTGCCAAATCCACAAATATATTTTAAAATGAAATGTATTTCTGTGAAGGCTGAATTTTCAGTCTTCAGTGTCACATGATTCTTCAGAAATCCTTCTAATATGATGATGTGCTGCTCAAGAAACATTTATGATTATTATGAATGTTGAAGACAGTTGTGTACAAATTTTTTTCATGATTCTTTGATGAATAGAAAGTTAAAAAGAACTGCCTTGGTGAGCCTTCTCTCAAAAACATAAATGTATTGACCCCACATTTTTGAATGGTAGTGTATATACAGTTGATTTATTTTGTATTATAAATTGAATGAGTTAATTACAGTAAATATAATGAAAAATATTTTAATAATAATACAAATAGTACATTTTTTGCCCATTTTATCTTTCTTTCTATCAAAAGTCCTGTAATCTTCACATTACAAGACTTGCCTAACCTTCTTAAGCCAACATTCAAAGTTTCTGACCTTCCTCGTTGAAACATTTCAAATCCAACTTGTGGGGACATTTGAAGTGGTCCGCACTGTTTGAAAGGCAGTCATATTTGCTTTAAATCATAATAATGCCAACATGGTCTGTGAAAGGATTGTGTTTAGTATTCGCGTATATCAAATATCATTACTTATCAGAAGTCCTCACTAATTTTACAATTTTGAGTTTTCTAAGAGAGAGATACGGGGAACTGTTTTATTTCTGGATTTCTGTTAGACGTGCAATAATAAAAATCAAAAGGAAAGCCGTACTACTGTCTTTACTTTGGCAGAAATGTGCATGGAAACATAAATATGACTCACTCCACGATAACACCCGCACAAGAGATTAAAATAAGACTTGATTGCATATTGCATAAAGAAAAACACTGGTAATTTCTGTTGATGACAGAGATATGCTAGAGAATATAAGAGTCACTTTGATGAAAATATCAGATCAACAGTGAGAGTTGAAGGACAGAAACAGTTGACCGGTCGCCAGGGTGAGAGGTTTTATAGACAACTCAGTGGTTTAACAGAATAACATCAGTCAGTCCAAAACTCACATACCGTGTAGCACATAATGTCTGTTCATTTTTGAATGGCTTAGAGTGTGCATGTGTGTAATGAAGTGTGTATCTATGTTTTAAAATATATATATTTACTCTGGCAGAGTGATCATTCAACGTAGGCTATAACTTTCTATAGCATTTACAAATATGGCTCTGAGTGCTGTGCATGTTAGCGCAATATTTTATGGGGATAAAGACCACAATCATATTAACATACATGAAGAAAGAGCGAGATAGAGAGAGAGAGAGAGAGAGAGAGAGAGAGAGAGAGAGAGAAAGAAAGAAAGAAAAGTGAAAAGCCACATGACCATGACTCTAGAATCTTCTGCACACTAAACTGCTATAATGGACTTTAAATAAGGTTAATTGGCTTAATTATGTTAAGTGATAATCTGATAAGAAACCACAGATGTCTACTGGTTCCACATCCTGAGAACACACACACACACACACACACACACACACACACACACACACACACACACACACACACACACACACACACACACACACACACACACACACACACAGACTTCTGAAGCTGCATAAAAAACAGCCCTATATTCAAGTGTTTTGTATAAGAAGAAACACTGTCATAAACAACAATCATGTATCCAATGCGTGACCTTGATGTGAATCAGGGTCAACTTTTTGTTGCCAGGAGTTTTGCATCTGTTTTAAATTAATATGAGGTTTTCTAGTTTTTCAACATCGGTACAAGGTGCCAGCCATTGATTGGCGGTTAAGATTAGACAGTTCAGTTGATGTAACAGCATGAAGACACTGAGCTTGCTTCTGCAAGAATAGCAGTACATATACCACTGATGGAAGATGTTTAGTTGTGTTTCTCGGTTGCTTACCAATGACACTCTCACTTGTGTTATCGTTCAAAAGTTTGGGGTTGGTAATATTGTTTATGTTTCTGAAAGAAGTCTATTTTGCTATGACTGCATTTATTTGAACAGAAATATAGTAAAACAGTAATATTGTAAAATAATTTTTATAATTTAATATTACTATAATATAAACTTCTATTTAATTATTTTTTAAATGTGTATTCCTGAGATGGCTAATATTGCATTTCTTCTGTCACATGATTCTTCAGAAATCATTCTGATATGCTGATTTGGTGCTCAAGAAACATTTCTTACTATTATCAATGTTGAAAACACAGTTTTTTATAAATCAAGAAAGTTTTTTTAGAATTCTTCAATGAAAAGAAAGTTAAAAAGAACAGCATTTATTAGAAACAGAAATATCTGTAGTCTCACTTTAAATATTTAATGCAATCATGCGGAATAAAAGGATACATTTATTTATTTATTTATTTATTTATTTATTTATTTTTTAAAGGTTACTGACCAAAACTTTTGATTTCACTTTATTTTGATTGTCCCTTTAACACATTCTTTTGACTACGTAACGTTGCACATACATGTCTACTAACTCTCATTATTAGTAGAATAGGGTTAGGGCTAGAATAAGTTGACATGTAGTTGCAAAGTTATTTATAGTCAGTAGAATGTCTGTTGGAGGACCATCACACTAAAGAGTTAGCAAAAATTAAGCAGACACTAATACTAATACTCTAATGAGAGATAGCTGACATCAGTGCATTTCTCTTTCTTTCTTCATCTCTAACTGATCGAAAAAAGGCTGTTTTGATAGCAAGGCTAAAGGAGATTTGGTGTCAGGAAACTAGATTTGTAAATAAACCTGATTGCCCAAACCTCTTAGCGCTAGAAACACTAAACCGCTCATGTCATCTGCACACAAGTGTCCCTCAACACTCATACACTCACACACAGACACACACACACACACACACACACACACACACACACACACACACACACACACACACACACACACACACACACACACACACACACACACACACACACACTGTATCCTTGGGTTATGTCATAACTTCTACCCCCCTTTTTACACGTTTAAAAATACTTTTACAAAAATGCATTTTTAGTGTAGCCTACACATCGTTCGTTTTACTGTGATATTATCTAAATACATTTTGGACATTTGATGTTATTGTCTTTATGTTAAGAAAGGTAAATAAAGTAAATTAAAACTAAATCTGTTGGATAGTGCACAGATATGCAGAAAAGTTTGAGATTTGCTTCAAGTGAGGAAAACATGGATACAAAAGATGGATAGAAAGCATTACGCACTGAAAAGACATTGGAATCTTCAAGTGAGCCAAAAGAGTGTGGGAGAACGAGAGATTAAACTACTTGATGAGAGGTTAGTTTCTCGGTCAGTCAGCAACCCTTAAACAGAGGAGGGATGGTGAACTCTCAGTGGTGTCACTCAGTCGTCAATCTAAGTGGCAGGCGAACCACAGGGGCCCATGTCGCCGGGCGGAACTTGTCTTTCAACCACCCAGCAGCTGCTGGGATATCACGACAAGAAGTGGAACACAGCCCAGCTGCCCTGACCCTTTCTTTCCCTCTGCCTCTTCCACACACACACATCCCGAACAATCTAGCGCAATCAAAAAATAAATATATACTAAAGACACACCCATAATCTTATGTCAACATCAACACTCATACTCACGGAAAGAGCAGAGCACTTCCTTCTTTTTCACAAACATACACAGCTAGGCACACTAAACATAAATATTTATGTTACTTTATAGTTTAGACTATTTATTTTAGTCCATTTTATGCATCACTACAGATGCTTACAGCTCAAATTTTACTTTAGGATATCAAGTCTAGTTTTTTTGCACATACACGAAATGTGAATTTTTTTGCACACTTATACACTTATACATAATTGTAAAAAAAAAAGAAAGAAAAAAAAAGACAATTGTGTGAACAATACATTTGTGTTTGCGAGAAATGGAACCCATTGACTACGGAGATGACGAAACAAACTGACATTTTTCGAGGATGTATGTGTTTATTCAAAGTTTTGGAAAGTATCAATATGGATTTTTTTCTTCTAATATTTATATATATATTCTTTCCAGAGGAAAGAAGAGTCCATCCAGATCTATAGAGAAGTCTTAGCTGGAGTCTGGGTGGCTGGAGTGTGTGTGTGGGAATGGGAACCCGAGGCCCCTTTTCCAGCTGCTGTCCTCACTTTTCTTTTCTTCCTTTATTTGCCTCTCTTTTGTGGTTCTTCCTTTTCTTTTCATCCTTCTGGGTGCTGATTTTGCAGACTAGTGTTTGAAAGGCTTCTCTCAAAGAACCTCAGAGCAAGATAGAGACTGAGAGAAGAAAAAGATTAAGATGTTTAATTCAACTTGCCTACTGACTATACTTACAGTCTGAACTACTATACACAGTTCATGAAAACTTAAAAGGTGCAGTATTTATTTATCATTAAAATGTTTCACAAACAAAGACAATTATAATACTTTTGAAAAAGCGCATGGAATAAATTAATCATCGCTGACTGTGAATCAGGTATTACTAAGTCAGTAACTGAAAACATTTTAACAGTGTTGGGGAAAGCTATTTTTAAAAGTAATGCATTACAATATTGCATTACTCCCTTAAAAAGTAACTAATTGTGTTACTTAGTTACTTTTTCTGGAAAGTAATCTGATACTTTTGTGTTACTTTTTCTCACCTGGGCTTGCTTGTTTGTTTGATTTCTTTTATTTTTTAAAAATCTACTAAAATGTAAAAGGCCTTTTCACACCAAAAGTAAAATTAATAAGCCTCAGGTTGAAGGAAATGCAAATTCACACCACAAACCTTTCAGCTGTGCTGCCATATTGTAGAACAATTGTCTGTCAAATGTGAGGTTTATCTAAAGTCATATTTGCATATTTGTATGGTTGAATTGGATCATGTCAACAGCAAACATAATGGTTAAAGTGAGATTAAGTACATAAAATATATTGTTTAATTATTGCCAGTTTGTATTTTCTGAGTTTGTTTCAGTGTTTTATTCATTTTAAGGCAAGTGCACGAGATGAGTAAATGCCTGCTCACATTTAGTCTAGAACTACAATAAGCATCATGTTCACACAGCGCACACAACACCTCTGCACTTACTCCCGATTTCTTTCTGAGAAAAGGAGAAAGATTTTCTAATAAAAACATTTAGTCAATTTTCACGTATGTCCGCACACATCATGCTTTTTTCCCCCCATTGGCACAGTGTTTAAATGGCTGTGGGTTTGTCTGCGATTTTCAGGTCAAACTGTAAAATGACTAGAGTGATTTCACAGCGTCTGGTTATTCTCTTGACAGCTACTTGATGATGGTTTAAGTACATATTTTCAGGGATCTATAGGTAAAGTAAAAGTCTCATGTGCTTGTCAGGGCATTCAAAAATAACAGAGCAGACACGATTTGTGCTGGACCGGTCGACATTTGAGTACGCTGGACTCCTGTGTGTGTGTGTCTGACAGTTTCAGTGTTTTAAGAAAAACATTAACGCATCACAAATTCCACCCCCACCCGTAAAACATCTGTCAGTCATTACGGACCCTTCCCCCTCACCCCTAGGCAATGGCTCGAGAAACAACTTTTCACCCCTGACCCAAAGCAGAGCTCCACTTAATGGTGCCCCCTTATTTCCAGCCACTCTCTCTCTCTCTCTCTCTCTCTCTCTCTCTCTCTTTGTTTTTCTCTCTTACTTGAAACACAGAATTATCTGTCAAATACTTTAAAAATATTTTTTTATGCATGTATAATTAGTGAAAAAGCTAAATCATATTTGTCTTATGAAGTGAAATCCTTTTACTGGTGCTTTCAATGCCACATCAGTGTGACATTGGTATTAGTATGTTTCTTTAGTTTTGAAAAGGCTATATTTTGTTAGAAAAATAAGAGACTTTAAACTACATTCATACAGTCACCTTTAAAGTATTTATGAGACCTCTATATTTTTCCTTGAACATCTCTATAGTCCTCTTTTTTTCCCCTTTAATTTTGTGTTATGATTTACTCCGCATACATTTTATCCACTTTTCCACTCTCATCTTGTCCACCTTGACTTATTGTCAGTATACATCATCCTTCTTCAGTGTCTTTGAGTGCATTTCATTGTCTCATTCTACTTGCCCTCAAAATCAATAACAGACACATTAGCGTTTGGTGAGGGGGAAGAATACAGGTGATCCTGTATCGATCAGGAGTCAAAGACACAAATGCTCTTTCATGCACATGTGCACACTCTCTTGAAACAGATAAAGTGCAGTTCAGGGATCCAGCTATCCTTAATACCCTAAACAATCCCATTGAGAGTACTAGTTTTGAGCAACCTGATAAACAATGGCAAAAAGCTATAATAGAAGTTGGAATGCAATTAACACAAATTTTGTTAAAATAAAGTTTAGCTTAGAGTCAGTCAGTTCCTTTTTGTGAAAACTGTGTATCTTTGTTTTTGTTTCTTTTGAGAAGCCTGGCAACCTTGGCAAACGTAGTTATCGAGCTGGTCATCGACAGTCCCCCACCAAAAACCCCAAGCTTCAATGCACATTGAGAAATTTCCTGACCAACATCTAATAATATACAGCTATGCACACAAGAGATGGAGAATGTCTGTAATTGAAAAAACGTCAGGAAACATAAACACTTAAACTAAGTTGAAAACCAACAGAATGAATAACGTTTAGAGCAGATTCATATGAACCTATATTATGTTGAACATAACAGCGACTCCTTGTGGCAGTTTAAATTGATCGCATAATGTTTGTTTGGAACTTAAAAAAAAAAAGCATCCACAGCGGGGCGCTAAAGAGTTTTCCATTATCTTGAAATTCGTCATATCCGGACATTTTCAGGTGTTTGCCATTGGCTATTTTGAGTGATGGCGTATTCAACATTGGACCAATGAAATTGTTCTAAAACTGCGCAGCTCTGATTGGATATAGTTGATCTGTCAATCAAGGCTTGCAATGCCCAAAGAAGCATGATGTCGTCAGTTGAAAATGTGGACGACTACAGGCAACAACTCAGCGCTCTCACAAAGCAGAGATTTAGTCAGTTAGTTATTCTTTACTAAAATAATTTAACATTTTATTTAATTTTAAAATGATATTAATAAAACAATATTATTCGTTTAATATAATATCATTATTAATATATTGTAATATGTTTATTTTATTTTTAGAATTTAGTGAAAAGATTAGAAATTAGATTTTATAACCAGTAATAATAATTATAATTATAATACATTTCTGTACATTTTTAATTATAAATACTTTATAAAATAATCAGTTGCATTTTATTGGTTGTCACAAATATAATTAACACAGCTGCATTTACAAGAGGCCTATTTGTTGCATGCTACCTCTATTATTTCTGTTGCCATTATTGACTACAATTATTATATAATTGTTAGTATAATTAGTATTATTAGCATAATTGTTGTTATTGCAAAAAAAGATTGATTTCTGAGTTATAATAGGCATAAATGATAAAAGTAGAACACACACGTGTTCAGTGTGTGTGTGTGTGTGTGTGTGTGTGTGTGTGTGTGTGTGTGTGTAGCCTTATGACAAATAAAAAGTTTTAAAGGGTCATAATTTAGTTTTGCTCTTTAAAACCTCCAAAACTAGGTTCAGTTGGGATTTTCGAAGAATTGCATAAAGATTTAACATTATTTATGTGTAGGCTATAGGCTACGCACAACCGTTTTTGCAAGTAGGCTATTGCCTACATAATATAGGCTAGGCCTTGATGGGGGTGGTGTTAACGGTCTTGAAAAAAAAAGATGTGTGCTTGAGCATATACATTGTATCATTTTGTTTGGGAAATGTCATTTTTTCCACAGACGGCCCACTGAAAACGACTTCATTTTCGCTTCTCCATTAATTTGCGATCCCACACAATCTCACGGAGCCAACGTAAGCTTGTGCGCATGTCCAGCAGTTCGTTTGTGACGTCGAAATTCTTTACCCTATCCTAGAGATCCTTCATCTGAAAACAGAAAAGAGATGCGCGCTCTCTCTCTCTCTCTCTCTCTCTCTCTCTCTCTCTCTCTCTCTCTCTCTCTCTCTCTCTCTCTCTCTCTCTCTCTCTCTCTCTCTCATGCCTCCATATGATTTGCTCCTCCATGAGAAATCGTCAATTTATTATAGCCAACACATGCTAGTCAACATAGGCTATATTAAGATTGTAAAATTAGTTAGCCTATTGATTATCGGTTATATAAATTATAAGTTGAGATCATTAATTTCCCTGATGAGAAAATGATCGTCACTAATGAGAAATCAGTGTGTGTGTGTGTGTGTGTGTGTGTGTGTGTGTGTGTGTGTGTGTGTGTGTGTGTGTGTGTGTGTGAGTGAGTGAGAGAGAGAGAGAGAGAGAGAGAGAGAGAGAGAGAGAGAGAGAGAGAGAGAGAGAGAGAGAGAGAGAGAGAGAGAGAGAGAGAGAGAGAGAGAGAGAGAGAGAGAGAGAGAGAGAGAGACTCCTCCCAATTTTCACTTTAAATGAGTGAGTTTACAGAAATGCCAAGCAACGATCACTTTGGATGCTGTAACACACCTATGTCATTTCACTGTCAAGACCAGACACAAGCTGAAGTTTCTAAAGGATAACACCGTGTTGGACATAGCTGAGGGATGTTAAAGTCTTTCCGGGCTGTGAATGATTTAAACTGTGCAAGAAGTATTTTTTCCAAACATTTGTCGATTTTCAGGATGAGGCTAATTCTAAGATCTCAGATGAAGGATTTTACGTAGCCTACGTGTAAGATAGTAGCCTATTTACAGGAAGATCAGACGATGGATTTAAAAAGACCCTTCGGAGCTGAGGTCTTTGATTATAAGTAGGCTATAATAGGCGAATTATTGTTGTCACTGCTGCTGTTGATGTTATCCTCTTTCTTATTGTTAACGTTGCAAAAAGGGGGGGAAATCAAACCAATGCTGGAATACACAGAATACCAAATACATGGTCATAGATTGTAAAACCTCCTTTCTCGTTTTTACATGTAGCTGCATATTTCACTTAGTTATAGAATCGCATCCACAGTAAAAAAAAAAAAAAAAAAAAAAAAAAAAAAAAAATCATTTATGGAGTGATACCTGACACAAAATATGCTCCTGAGATGCACTATAATCTGCACTGCGAATCATTCACCACCTCCTCTTAGCAATATCCTGAGTTGTATAAGTAGGCTAAACTATAATAACTATAATCATCATCAGTGCATTTCGAAAACTATTCCGATAGTGTGCAGTTCCCTTTTAAAACAGTAGAGGGCGGGAAGGAATAACTAATTGACTTTACTAGTTGATTTAGCCAAGTCCGACCTTCACATTTTTCTTCCTGAAAGTATTTTTCGATGTTAATATCTCTTCGACCAAACATGCCACTTTGATATGTTTTTAAGTATTTATAATGGGACGAACGGATCTACCCATATCTGTTTTGTTTATGCAAAAAAGTCAACTTTTTGTTGGGTGTTTGCATGGTAGGCTAACAGTTACTGTCTGTGTTTGTAGACAGACAGACTATCGCGCACTGTAAGTGTGGTAATGAATTGGTTTTCCCCTCGTGTTCGTTGACAGTTAACTCATGACGGCACCGTTGAAAGTATTTGAAGAGTGCACCGGTTTAGTAGGTCAAACAGAAGAGGGAGTAGTAGCAGTATGTTTTGACAGATCAACGCAAAACGCTACTTTTTCCGTTCTTGATAGAAGAGTATATATTATACAATTATATATTATATTGTTTGAATCAATGATGGATAAAACTGTCCAGTTAAATGTTTTATTATTTTATAAAAAATATTTTATCCAAGAGCGGAAGGGCTAAAGGAAGTGACGTAAGCATGCTTGCTTGTGATTGGCTCTTTAAATGAACGACAACAGAAATGGCCCAATCAGGGCTTGTTGCGAAGGTAATTCCGTCGCATGTGAGTGGGATTTTATGAATTATGCAAATTTGAGCAGTTGTTCCCCTCCTCGGATGAGAGGCTCGATTCAGGATAGCCAGGGAGTTTTATTGTTCTTTTAATAGGATAAAAAGTTTAATCTTTTTTCGTCCGTTACAGAATATATAAGATGAGAATGGCTCGTTGTGTGTTTCGATATTAGAAGAAGGCACCATATCTCCGCATTATGATGTTATAGGCCAGGAAATTATGAAAAGCCGGTAGTGTGTAAGTGCAGCGAACAGTTTAGCCGGTCGGGGCTGCTCTTTGTCTGACACGGAGAGTAGTCAACGCGTGCTCTTTTGTTTGGGGTTTTGTCTTTGTGTAACTGCAAGCGGGCGATTTTTGTTCTCGTCAGGCCTCCCGAGGTTGAAATAGTTGTTTTAAAACATGCATCATATGAAGAAATATTTCACAGAGGGACTCATTCAGTTTACGATTCTGCTTAGTTTGATAGGTGTTCGCGTGGATGTCGACACTTATTTTAGCGGCTACTTCTCGCCGTTGATAGAGACGGACGGAGGGCCGAGCTCGGCTTTCATACAGACACCGTTTCACCACTATCGGGACACCGCGGCGGGCCATCAAGTGCATCCAAAATGTCCCGAGTTGGACTATTTTTTCACCAGCCGCAGGCTGCTGAATGAAGTGCGTGCGCTCGGGTCCCCGGCCCGCTTCCCCACGCGTGTCAGCGCATGGCTGGTGCACCTGGTGCCTGATGATGGTTCTGATGTCATTGAGGCACACGACCTGTCAGGAGACCCTGATAACGAGGACGTAAATACCGAAAATCTCCGGGAAGAGGATGATCACAGGACTGCAGAGGGCTTCGGTCTGACAGTATCTCAGGACTGCACTGTTTCAAGGCCTTGCTGTGCAGCTGGCGAACTTTCCAAAGAGGTAACAATGCAGTGCTGTATTGTATACTTTCCATACTTAACAGTTACATTATTTTCTCCTCATGGGACACACAGTAGCTACATGTTAAATGCTTTAAGTATTTGTTTGTTTGAATTTGGCTGAGTTAGCCAGTTAGCTTCATGGCAAGTGGTGTGTTTGCACTCGTGAGCAACTAAAGGCGAAAGCGAAACAATAGGTGTCCCATCTATAAGCAGTTTAATGTTACAGATTAAATGTTGTTAAATATATAGTCAAATTAGATCGACTATATCTATAGATTATATTTAGATTCAATTGATCTGTACTTCTCTTTAGGCTATGGTTTTGTGTGTATTTACGTCGTTTTTCATCAGCAAATTTAAAGGTAGGGTAGGTTTTATAAACAATTTTTGTTATACTGATTGAAACTCTTCACATCCTGATAACAATCAGTAATTGAACTGGTAAATATTAAAAAGTACATATCTTCTGTGGAAGTCTCAGGACCAAAACATGTTTGTCCAATCATTGCACTCGGTCCGAATGCAATGATATGATGTTTTACCTGCCTGCCAAAACGTTTTTCCATCACATCATCAGCGTGTTTCATGAGGATGTGCAGAGTTGTTGACAGTAACCCAGTCCCACTAACAAACAGCAGCCACATTTTACAGTTTCTCCTGAAGAAAAACTAGAAAGTTTACGCTGCGTTCACGCCATCAAGTCGGTACTGAAATGTGACGCATCCAATGAGTGCGTGAACACAATGCCCAATCAGAGGTGTTTACGATTCCGCTCAACAGCACTCAAAGCATCACATTTTTTAAATTACAGTACCAACTTAGTACCGAAGGTGGTAGTTTTGACAACACTAACCAGGAGCTGTTTTCTTCCTCAGACTTGTCAATACTATCAACACCAAAATGAATCTGCAGCAGTCAGGTGGTGAAAAAGTGAAGTGACGTGGGCCAAGTATGGTGACCCATACTTGGAATTTGTGCTCTACATTTAACCCATCCAAGTGCACACACACAGTAGTGAACACACACACACCGTGAACACACACCCGGAGCAGTGGGCAGCCATATTGCCCGGGGAACAGTTCGGAGTTCGGTGCCTTGCTCAAGGGTCTCACCTCAGTTGTGGTATTGAGGGTGGAGGAGGGCGCTGGTTATTCACTTCCCCCACCGACAATTCCTGCCGGACCTTAGACTTGAACCTGCAACCTTCCGGTTACAAGTCCGACCCTCTTACCATTAGGCCACTGCTGCCCCCCTAACTAGTACAAGTATGGAAGCTTGTTTCTGCCTTGTTTCTTACTTTCTTCCTCTCAGAATTGGATCAAAATTGCGAGATTATATCAAGTAATTCTAAGAAAAAAGTCACAATTGTGAGTTTAAAAAAAGCGCAATTATCCTTTAAAGGTCCCATGGCATGACATTTTCATTTTATGAGGTTTTTCAACATTAATATGAGTTCCCCTAGCCTGAATATTGTCCTAGATTATAAGTGGCTAGAAATTTTGATCGATGTAAACAGAGTTCTGGCTGTCTTTCTCTGCCTTTGAGAAAATGACAGCCCCGACGAGCTGATCTTGAATTTTCCTGTTATGATGTCATAACAGGAACGGTTACCTCCCTTTCTTCCGCCCAGAGAATTGCCAGCGCCATATTTGTTTGTCCTCAAGAGATCATGGCTTGTGAACGAGTGAATGCTGGCAGTTTCTCAGTGTTTGGATGTACAAATGAAAACGGAAGTCTTTTTTCTGTTCTTTCCGATCTGTGATCAGTGATTTCTGATGTGTAGCTAATTATTCAAGTTCACACAGAATTTTATTATTAGTGCTGCGGCTTCTCTCTCTCCAGACAGAACGGTGTTTACGTGTTTTCTATCTTGTGAGTCAGTGTTTTGTACGTCCTCGTCGCGTCTATCTGTTCTAAAATGTGCATACAGTTGTGAGTTTCTGCTCAACATCCGCAGAGCCACATCTTTAGAGATAAACCTCACGCATGCAAGCGAGGCTCGGGCTGCACTGGCCAGTCGGCCTTCAACATCACCGATCCCCAGTACTGCATCTTGCCCACAGCGGAGGCACCAAACGCGGCGCGAGATTGAGCAGACAGGGGGTAAGCGTGAGCGTATCCAGGCTAGGCTAGCCAGCTATACCCACTATAAACTGGATTACATTCGATTACTGACCTGTTGTGTCTTTGTTTGCGCTGTGTACTCAGTGCGCGTCACTGACGCTTTTCATATGATAGAAAAATATCTAAAAATAATGCTATAATCAACACTTACTCGTAGGGCTGTAATCAACCAAAGAAAATCTTGGTCGACTGAAGTCCTGAAATTTTCGACTAAAAATCGACTAAAAATGACGTTAGGGAAAAAAACGTTAAATTAATTAGCTGCGCACTGTGCGCAGTACTTGGTAGCCTTGTTGTCTGCATAAATGAATTATAAATAAACATAAAAAACTAGTAGGCTATTTGCAGTATATTAAATAGTTTTTGAGCTGATTATTTTGCACTGAAATGAGTCTGACACACGAGTCTGTCGGCTCTGACAGCGTTGCATCACGTGCACCTGCGCAATATCATAGCCTATGATTTCCCAAAATATAGTACTATTGTCAGCTAGATATCATCACAATAACTTTTGAGGAATATGCAACATAATTTAGACAATTGTTTTTGTCATATGTATTATAATAACTGACAGACAGTACAATTTCAGCCGCTCTGTGCAGCTCGAACAGGAGCTGAGCTCAGCTTCGCGGCTGAGACACGAATAGACTATTAACTTAAAGTTTTTACTCTTAAACACAAAAGGCACGTCCACTTTAATAAAAAAATGAATATTTATTAAACAAGCCAGATCAAGAGCAGAAAAAACGCTCTCACAATTAAATAAATAATATAAGTTACAGAAAACTAGCCTTCTTCAATCTGTCTCTCTTCTCCAGTGGGTTGGGCTAATCCAAAAGTGAAAACAATGGGGGTGTTTTGAAGACAGACTGTTACCTGTGAAACAGGGGTGCTCTGAAAACACCCCCATTAGCAATTAGTGCTTTCCACCTGATGAAATGAACGCGGCGCGGCAAAACTGATGAAATGAACGCGGCAAAACTGATGAAATGAACGCTGCAAAACGGACAGTACAGATCCACTTTTGCGGCACGACTGAAGCGTGGTGTTGTGACGCTGTATGTTGATGGGCGTTCCTCAAGTTTACCGCTATTGGCGTGCGTTTGAGCCAGCGGGGAATGAAAAACAAAGGACGGGCGAGAGACTTCTCTTCGCCAGTTGGTTGGGCTAATCCAAAAGAAGTGAAAACAATGGGGGTGTTCTGAAGGCAGACTGATACCAGTGAAACAGGGGTGCTCTGAAAACACCCCCATTAGCAATTAGTGCTTTCCACCTGATTAAATGAACGCGGCGCAGCAAAACTGATTAAATGAACGCGGCAAAAACTAATTAAATGAACGCTGCAAAAAAATCGACCAATCAAAATTTTGGTCGAGCCAGAACGTATCGACCAATAATCGACTAATCGACTGGGAGATTACAGCCCTACTTACTCGTAACCCGTTCATCTCGACAGCTATAATGGTACATTACATGTGTAACAAAGTTGGTAGAATAAGGAGGAAGACGGGCTCGGCGTGACTGAGACTCGTGTTTATTCAGAACTCTGATACAAACAAAATAAACTCGCGCTGACAGCGCTCTCACAACTCAATATCAATATCACTTTGTTAGCAATCTCTCCGTCTCTGGTCCATTGATGAACGAATCGTTCTTTTGAACCGGTTCTTTTTAGTGAACCGGTTCTTTTTAGTGAACCGGTCGAACCAGTTCACCAAATCGGACCGAATCGTTATAAACGGTTCGTGTCTCGAGTCAGTGCTGATCCATCATTTACTAAAGTTACTAACTTTCTGACATGAGTGACAGTCCCTCCGACTAGAAATAAACGGATAACCTGAAGTATATGCTAGTAACTACAACAGTTCACTGAACTGAGACGTGCTGAGAGAACTGATGAGAAGTGACATCCGTCTCTCTGGCAGCCTTGTGCCTCGTAGACCTTGTTAAACCACGCCCCCTCCGCTCATTTCAAATGCAAAGATGTCAGCCAATCACAACAGTGGGCGTTTTTACTGAAGTCTCACAGCAGACACGCCCCTCGAAACAGGGCATTCAGCCAGAGGGCAAACATCAGTATAGAAAAAATACCTTTTATTTCGAAATTGACATTTTATGATGTAAAAATCCTACTAACAATATAAGTACACCTCAGAATACATTATAAAATAAAATAAAAAATACATGCCATGGGACCTTTTTAAAATATTTTATTCCACGCCGGAAACCAGCTTTCATAAATAAGAGCTTAGTTGTTTACATGAACTATTATTTTAATGTTATGTGCATTGAGACATAAGGTAATTTCACAGCATCTCTTGTCTCGTGACGGTTTGCAGAGTCGTATGTTTTGAAGGAGGCGTGGCTTTGGAGAGCGCTCTGAAGGGATGATGGGATCTAATGCTTTCAAAGCTAGCTTGCTATTGTTAGCCTCTCCGGAATTGCCTACCCTACCTTTTAATTCAAGTTTTTTTTTAAAGAAAAAAAAAGTTTTTTAAGAGGTAACTTTATCTGTTTACCTGTTAGTTTAAATGTAATTTACAATGGTAACTAGACAGGTACAGGTGTCGGTCAGGTGCGTCAGGCAAACTTTGAATTTAAACCATAGGTTTTAATGTCAAGAATGTGAAAATTTATCAAAGTACATGTTTAAAAAAAAATCTTAAGTATTTATTTGATAAGAGAATTTTCTTCTTTTTTTAAAATGGATACATCGTTTGTTTTGTAATAGAGATTGTCTTAGAGAAGAGTGGTAAATTACCCTTTGGTCCAGCCCAAACCTGCTCTTTCGGAAATGTTCGTTACTTGATCATGTCTTGACAGAGCTCAACCTAGTTAAGTCATGTATTATCCCTAGAGCCATTTAAACCATGCATGTTATGCAAATATTTTTCTTTTAACTAACTTACTACCACAGGTGCAAGTAAAGTTCATAAAGTTCTTTGAATAAAATTAATTTATTGACTAAGTAGCGAAGCACTAAGAATACATTTGTTTTAAACAGGTGCACTGTAGTTTGAGTATTTCTTTACTATGTTGGAATTACTCTTGATTGCACTTTTTTAAATGCAATTTTTTATAAACAAATGTAAAGGAAAAACATTTTAAGCCTTTTTGATATCACAATTTCTTTCTCTCCAGGAGACTTTACTGAAGCAAGAGAATGAGGAGGAGAATGCGAAAGACGAGAGAGGGCAGGAGGAAACCGGCCCTGCTTCGCTGAACCAGCTGACACAAAGCTCAGCATTAGAGCAGGAGGTAAACAAACACTAACTTTACTACCTGTTTAACTGGAATGGTGTGTCTATCAGGTTAGATGTAAAACTTAGAGGTACATTATGTACTTTTTTTTTTTTTTTTTCAAAATTAATAATTTATATGAGCCGATACATCATCAATCCTCCTTCCAAAATGTGTTTTTGTCTTAACATGATTTACTGTGGTAAGTCTATTATAAGTGTTTAAATTTTAGACCCAACGGGATGGTTTTCACGGGAATTTGTGTACATGCATCACGTGTCTTTGTGCATCTCGTAATATCCGTAAATAGAGAAAAGTTGCTCTGATTACTTTGACATTGTGTATGGTGTGGGAATGGCATAGGTTATTTGTAACAACGAGTGCGAAAGGTTGACATGATGGAGCTGCTAAATCTCGAACCTCTGGGGATTCACCCATTTTGCACCCAAATGCTAAACAGAGGAGAATCTGCGACATAGCTTGTAATAATATAGATTGAACATTGGCGTGGCTTTTTGGATATGGCGAGAAATGTCGATAAATCTAAATACAAATTTTAATAAACTTTGAGAGCCTGATTACAAAATCAAAAGGCTCACCATTAAAAGCCATGTCACAAACACTTCAACATGAATCAAACCTTTACAGCACAGTAGCCAATTGAACCAATGTAAGATTCCTTAACTTTTCAAATTACAACTTACTTTATTAAAAAATGGCAACACTTTACAGTAAGGTTTAATTTTTGTTTGCATTAATCAACAATGAATGAAAAATACTTCTACAGGATTTATTAATATATCAACATTTTCAGATCCAAAGTTGTGTGTGTGTGTGTGTGTGTGTGTGTGTGTGTGTGTGTGTGTGTGTGTGTGTGTGTGTGTGTGTGTGTGTGTGTGTGTGTGTGTGTGTGTGTGTGTGTGTGTGTGTGTGTGTGTGTGTGTGTGTGTGTGTGTGTGTGTGTGTGTGTGTGTGTGTGTGTGTGTGTGTGTGTGTGTGTGTGTGTGTGTGTGTGTGTGTGTGTGTGTGTGTGTGTGTGTGTGTGTGTGTGTGTGTGTGTGTGTGTGTGTGTGTGTGTGTGTGTGTGTGTGTGTGTGTGTGTGTGTGTGTGTTAATTAGGTAATGCACTGTGAATGGACTGTTAATAAACACAATTTTATTACTATCATTAACAAAGGTTATTTAAGGACCGCATTATTTAGGCTGCATATAAAGAATCAAAATGCATGTGCCATGCATCAAATAGCCTCCGCACGGAAAATAAGGTAATGGTTTTAATCAAACCATTTTGTTGATGAAAATAATACGAGAACAATAAACCTGCTAGTTATTAATAGCGCTTCGGTGTTTTTGAAAAGAGAAAAAAGTTTAATATTACAGTAATGGTAAACATCTTTAATATTAGTCTATCAAATAACATTGCTATTTTAGAGCGCGCACTGAAGCTGAAGAGAATGAACAACTGTGAACTGAAGCACTTATGTGGCGTTCACACCGGAATCGCGCGAAGGTGGACGCTTGTACATTTTGAGTTTACTCGCGCGAATCACGTGAAATTCGTGCGAATCGCGTGTGACATTCACTGCACAACAAACGCGAATTTGCGTCATGGGAGGTGCTTCCGCCATCGGCTCGTCTCGTTGAGAAATGGCTGACATGAGCTGTGTTTACATGTCTTTTTTTTTGTTAAAATCTACTGTTAATGTGTGACAAAACATTGTTTTAAGACTTTTTCAGTCGATAATGTAGTTGTTTAAAGCTCAAATCTGTGGTTTATTTATATAATGAGTGCCTATTTGAACATTTTATCTGCCGTTTTCGGAGTTGTGAGCTCCGCCGGACAGCGGCGCTCAGCGCTCGTCAAAGCCGGCGAGGGCAACCTTTCCTCGGCTAGTCCTTCTGCCGTCTGCCGCTGGCTCTGATGACTCTGTGGTGTGTCTCGAGCTATAATTAGTCTTGTAACGGCCGATCTTTGGTCTCATGGATTTATAATTTGTTCCCTGGCAAATCGTTTAGGCTGAGGGCAAAGAAGTTTCATTACTTTATATTTTTAGGCTATAACTGTACGTTGCAGTTGTAACGTTAGCCTACTAGCACTAACTTTGAATGTTTGACTGCATTGTTTGCTTTTTCATGTATAGCTTGTTATACATTACTTAAACTTTTGTATTATTGATCATACATAAACTTGCATTTAACAAAAAGAGACTGGGTTGTGTTTCATGTCATTTAATGTTATCACAGTGATAATCATATTGTCTGAACCAGATATTAATATACAGATTTTCTCCTCATTGTTGTCACTACTAGAGCAAGCTCCTGATTGGTTAACGCGGCGCGAAATATCCGGCAAAGTTCAGATTTTTCAACTTGAGCGATTCGAAAACGCTCAACTCTCATCCTTCGCGCCGCCTCATTCGCGCGAATCGCGCCGCAGAATGCCATTTCGCGTCTCTGCATTGACTTAACATGTAAATCACTCACGCGAATCGCGTCCGGTGTGAACACACCATTAGAAGGTTAATTAACAACTAAATGTATCATATATGAGAACAATCAGATATTTATACAAAATAAATATAATATTACAACTTATATTTGTACAAAATCAGGCACAGGTGAACTAAGTTACGTAGTCAGAAGGCCTATAACTCCTGTGGATGCGCTCTTCCCGTTTGAGCGCGCGCGCTGAAACTGAAGATGATCACCGGTACAATGAAGCGCTGCGGGTTATTAACTCAACGAAACGCATCCTATATGAGATTAATCAGATGTTTATACTACATAAACTTAATATTACGACTTTATATATGCTTAAAATGACGCAAATGCACAAGCGAACTTGACTGTGCTGGTCAGAAGGCCATAACAGCTACTAAACCCAGATAATTCACAACGTTTTATATTAAAAAAATTCTAATTACAGTGTTATATTACAGTCCCAGTAGTTATTAAAGCTGTGCATTTCTGTTTGAACTGCGCACGCTGAAGCTAAAGACCGGTACAATGAAGTGCTTTACTACGTTGAGATTATATACACCGAATAAATATAATATTGCAACTTACAAGGGCACAGAAGGCTGCAAATGCACAAGTGAAACTTGACTTGCTTGTCATGAAGGTGTAACTCAGTGGACACGCTCTTCCCTCAACAAATGCGCTGAACACAACGTTCTTTTACAGTCGTGTTCTCATAATTTTATGTAGCTTATATGTTAGACTTACGTTGCACATAACTGTATTTTCCTTTTTGAAGTGATTCCAATCATATTTTGAGCAGTTCCAACCCATCATGGCGGACAGCATGTCTGAAGTGTCTCAGCTGAAGGAAATGCATTATATATCGGCCAAATTTTCTTATCTGATCGATAACGATAACATCAAAAATGATAATTTATCGGCCAATAACGATATGTTGCATTCCTATTATTTATTGTGAAGGGTCACTTAATTATTGTAGTGCTGTGCTGGAATTTATTTTCAAGGAAGTACTGTGTATATTAATGGTTATAGTTACAGTAACGTCTTTTGCTAGTCAGCTTGAGATCCTTTCCATCTAAACAAGTTACACTATATTGCCAAAAGTTTTGGGGTGTCTGCCTTTACATGCACATGAACTTTAATGACATCCATTCTTAATCCATAGGTTTTAATATGGAGTTGGTCCACCCTTTGCAGCTATTACAGCTTTAACTCTTCTGGGAAGGCTTTCCATAAGGTTTAGGAGTGTGTTTATGTGAATGTTGACCAATCTTCTAGAAGCGCATTTGTGAGGTCAGGCACTGATGTTGGACGAGAAGGCCTGGCTCGCAGTCTCTGCTCTAATTCATCCCAAAGGTGTTCTAACAGGTTGAGGTCAGGACTCTGGTGTGGAGGAACTTGACTGGCCTGCACAAACTCGCTCATCCATGTCTTTATGAACCTTGCTTTGTGCACTGGTGTGCAGTCATGTTGGAAAAGGGGCCATCCCCAAACTGTTCCCACAAAGTTGGGAGCATGAAATTGTCCAAAATGTCTTGGTATGCTGAAGCATTAAAACCCGGCCTTTTCCACCGAGGCAGTGCTGGTGCTGGTTGAGAGCCAGAGCCTAGTTTCAAATCGGTGCTTTGTCTTTCCACACCCAAAGCACCAGCTCTAAACCAGGAAAAGTGGTTCTTAAGTAGCACCAAAACATTGCTGGACTAGAAGTAAGAACCGCTTGGGTCAGGGGCTGGTGGCGGGGTTACCGTGACCAACAAGACCAACACAAACTTGTGACCACCATTTTTGAAATAGCAGCTAATGGAGCTAATAGCGTCTCGGTTGTAATCTCTGTCTATACAATTTACGGCGAGCTGCACGAATGCTTTGGATTTGCTGTGTTTCGATGCAGATGTAGGATCATAAAGCCATGAGCATCAGTAGTAACTCCACGTTTGCCATTGTTGATGGAAGGCTTGTTCGAGATGCATCGGTGCTGCGCAGACCGATCGCAAAATGACATCAAAGTACAGCGAGAGCATACGACTCCTTATGCTTTTGAATCGCTCATGTGGTATTTTGATATCATGCGCTGATCGGTCTGCGCAGCGCTGATGCATCTCGAACAAGCCTGGTGTGTTTGTGTTTCCCGCTGCCTCGCTAGAGTTGCTGAGTAAAGAAAGTAAGTAAGTAAATTTATTTATAAAGCACATTTAAATTCAGCTTACACTGACCAAAGTGCTGTACAACACAATCATAAAATACAATAAAGATAAAATAAAAATAATAATAAAATTAACAGTCAAAATTAGAATAAGAAAAAACAAGAAAACAGTTACTAATCCATAATTTAATAAGCAGGAAATGCTAAAACGTTGAGATGTGTCTTAAGTCTAGATTTAAAAACAGAAACAGAAGGAGCACTCTTAATGTCGGGTGGCAACTGATTCCATAATCGTGGAGCAGCAACTGCAAAGGCTCGATCACCTTTCGTTTTAAGTCGTGAACGTGGGACATATAAGAAAGATGAGACGTATACAGTGTCGTAAGACCTGGCTCTGTGGTGGCTCTCTAGCCCGTGGAAAGGCAAACCGGTTCTTAGAAGGCTCGTCAGTCGAACCAACTCCGAACTGGTACTAGCACCGGCCCTGAACTAGCACCGATTCATTCTGGTGGAAATGGGGTATAAGAGTTTCTTTCACTGGAACTAAGGGGCCAAGCCTAACCCCTGAAAAACAACCCCGCACCATAATCCCTCCTCCACCAAACTTTACACTTGGCACAATGCAGTCAGGCAAGTACCATTCTCAGCTGACAAACCCAGACTAGTCCATCAGATTGCCAGACAGAGAAGCATGATTTACACCACTGCATCCGAAGCTTTGCATTGCACTTGGTGATGTAAGGCTTGGATGCAGCTGCTCGGCCATGGAAACCCATTCCATGAAGCTCTCTACGCACGGTTCTTGAGCTAATCTGAAGGCCACACGAAGTTTGGAGGTCTGTAGCTATTGACTCAGAAAGTTGATGACTTCTGCGTACTGTG